>NW_010102758.1:3347-95437 GCF_000699245.1 Pterocles gutturalis
CTCCTGACGCTGCGTAGGAATGCTTTCAGCGTCTTTTTTAGCAGCGCTGTCAAACCCAGATCCTCACCTAGCGTTGAAGGTGGGGATGGGGAAGCTTTCTTCCAAAATTTAACCCTAAGGAGAGAGATGCTGTGCTTATACCATCTGTACGGATGCTTGTTGCCCTGATGGATTAATTCTGCTCTAGAGGCTCTTAGATCCCACCTAAAGAGCACTGGGTGCTGCAGAGCCACGCACCAGCACAGATTTCCTTCCCTGAATAGCTCATGATCTAAATAAAACCATCCGAGACGCACGAGGCTCGTTAGACGGAGAAGTGGAGGCGGGGCGAGGGGAAGGGAAGAGTTTGGAAATAGCAGGTGGAGCGGGAGCATCATGGAGCAAGGGACAGGATGGGGATGAAACGAAGCCATTCACACCCGCCAATGACCAAATGGAGACCATCCCTCCGAGCCTTTGGTGCTGACAGTACCGAGCGTGCGTGGGAACACCTAATCTTCTGGCTGGGGGAGGACGGGTGCTCCGGCTCCTCTCCCCATCGGCCGTAACTCACATCGCTGGCCGCGCTCCCGCCCGCCGTAACGCGATGCGTCAGCGGCAGCGAGAACACCCCGGTGCGTCATTCGCCAGCAGGGATTTGGGTTGTTCGGCGTTACGGTGACATTTCACATAAACAGCCGTTCTCACGGAGTCTGGCAGCTGCTCTGCTGGAGTCTATTGGCAGAGCGAGGCCTCTGAAATAGCTCTCGCTGATGTCTGACCTCTGCGATCCGCCTTGCTGGGAATTTTACTTTCCCTTTTATTCATACCCATCCTCCACTTTAACGGCTGCTCTTTGGGCGAACACCTTCAAATGTCTCCCCTTCCCACCTGGGAAGGGATGGAGCTGGGATTATTCAGAGCTGCTGGGCATTGCTGGGTGATACCTGCACCCCTGGCATCTTTGGTGGAGAAGGCATCCTCCGCCACGCCTGGATGCTGCCTGACCAGTGCTCTCCCCCAGTGCAACCTTAGTGGAGTTCCCTGGTGTAATAAACTCAGTTCCCATCACTTAGGGTGGTGATTGGGTCATTGGGGTGAAGGGTAATTGCTTAGACTGCATGCATCACTCTTTTTCAAGCAAAAATCTGGGTTGTGTGGCTTCCTTAGTGGAGGTCGTATGCATGGGGGGTTCTCCGGCACTGCTCTGACCGCCTCTTTCTCCCCAAAGTCCAGACCAGTGCTGAGCCACACGAGTCCCAGCAAGAAAACCGACCACCAACTTCATCTCCGCTTCTGCTGGCTGTAGAGGAGGAGGAATGAGTCCTGCCCTGCCCTGGGTCCTTCCCCTTGGATGTGTACTGCTCCTGGCACAGGCAGGCGAATGCTTTATCTTGCCCAACTCGAGTCACCTGGAGAGCATTTTGAGTAAATATCAGGATGGGGAAACTCACTCCAGATCCAAGAGAGCCATTTTATTCTCAGACAGACAAGAAATATTGATGCTCCACAATAAACTGAGAGGTCAAGTGTACCCAGCAGCTTCTAATATGGAATACATGGTGAGTCCAGCTCCTGATACCTAACTTTATTATTACCTTTGGTTTTTTTCTATTTTATTTTAATTTTCCTTATGGTGCAAGAAGTGTAGCAAATTTCCTCTAAGTTTTTCTCAAGAGGTTTCCTGAAGCTGTTTCATTCCAGAGTGAGCGATGCTTTAGGTCATTGGACTGTTTTGGTTGGAAAGGGATGCTAACGGGTCATCGAGTCCATCCACTGCATAGTTTCAGGACTGGTTCCATTATTCATAAGCCAGCGTCTGGCCCAACCCTGGATGCATCTCCAGTGATGGCAATTCCACAGCCTGCCTCAGCAGGTTCTTCCATTACCTTAATGTCATAAAAGCATCAAATTTTCCCTAGTGTTTAACCCATGTTCTCCTTGTGAAAGCTTTCAGACCATTGTGACTGGTGTTTTGGGGCACCATAGCCTGCTCTGACAAACTTCTGGTGGTCTTTGGGTTGCCATCAGCTATCACTCAACTCTGGAGGTACCATCTGCCCTTTTGTCATACACTGGTCACCAGAGCTTATCCCCATGAGCCAAGCATCCATGATGCTCCTAGGAATCTGCTCAGGGCCTTAGGAAACAGGGCTCAGGGAGTGTGGCTCCATCTGGCACAGAAGCTCAGCCCCTGGAATTAGCTGGAAAGACTTTGGGAGTTCACGGGTGGATGGGTCAGTGCTATTGGCTTTTCGTAGTTCAAGAAACCAAAATAAAAGTTTGGTCGATGTATTCTCCCACTTCAGAGGGAGAACTTGAAAGGATAAGTATGAAATACGCCTTTACCATCAACAATTCAGATGAATAGGGTTTTTTTTTCACCTAATGCCAGAGACCCTACTTTGGGCTATTTTTGACATGCCATCAAAATATTGCGGGGCTCCAAAATGATGTAGGCAAATATGTTTTTTTTTCTTTTCTGGTGCCTTTTCCCAATGTGCAAATATAGTTATGACTGCAACTAGCCTGACTTCAACTGTGAGCTCCTGCTGGCAGATTAAATGATGAACGATTTGTTAGGACCGTGTTTAAAAGGGTAAAAGAAATAATACACTACATGTAATATAAAATTGTTTGGCAGCTGTGCTGCGATGAGTGCTGCAAATGGAAAAATCCTGCCTTTTGTGACTGTAGGGAGAAGGAAAAGAGAAGGGAGGGCAGAAGACAGTGAGGAAGGACAACTGTCCATCAGCTGGTCCCCACAAGCGTTCCCATCCCACTTTTGTCAGGAATCGCACGCCTTTCTAAGAACCGGTGCTTTGTATCCCTCTTTGCCCGCGAGCTCCTGTGTTATCCCGCAGGCAAGGTCCTGCCAGCAAAGAGGTGACTTGATGAGTTTCCAGCAAGTAAACACAAAGCACGAGAAAGCCAAAAGTGTTTTGGTTGGCTTGGAGGATCTGAGAGGGCGGCCGCTGCGGAGTGTCCACTGGCCGCCTGCTGTTGACGCTCGCCACGTGGTTACGCTTTTCTGTTTGCCTTTGCTCAGTGTGCTTTTCTAGTGGTTTTTATGGGTGATCGAGGGTAAATGAAAGGGCCTTATATGCTGTGAAGAAAGCTGCTGAATACAAGATGGTGCTACTTGGAAAGGCTATAATCAGCCTTTCATGTGCTCCTGTTTACCCAATATTACTTGGAAATGCTGCATGTATTCTGGACATGAATTTTACTTTAATCCTTTGTCCTGCGTAGGACACTTCTCATTTGGATTAATTTAAGAGGATGGTTTGTCTTTACTACTGTAGAAAATCTTCTCTCTTTTCCTTTGGTGCTGGTGTGGAGCATCACAGGCGACACGTGGTGCTAGTTTACGGATGAGTAGGTAGAGCTTGTTCTTGCCCATCCACCTCCAAATGTTGTCTTGTGAAATTCTTTTCTCCCAGCTCTGTATCTGATGTATTTAAAGTGGCAAAAAGAGCTAATGCATTCCAGGAAAGGGACAAATTTATCTGCTCCAGGATGAACTTTAATCGGTGGAGGCTGTTAATTAGAAAGCAATAACACAGCGAGTCCCATGACTTATCTGGAGATCAAAAGACTTATATACATACGGGAGAAAGGTAAAGTGGATTGAAGAGATGAAGAAAGAAACGGTTTTGCTGCTGGGTGTGTATAATTAATTGAAAGCTAGCACAGGGATTCAGTGTTAATGGGAAATGAGTGAGTGGTGCATATATTCCTGACAAAGTTGGTCAAATACAGAATTACCTTAACCCTATAACAGCTTTATAACCGACACTTCCACTGTGTGTTTGGGCTTTATAGCAGCAGTCATGGCGGTGGATGGGCGCCAAGGTCAATACAAACTCCTTGTTAATGAGGCCAGAGTAAAAAGGACGTAATAGTTCTGAAGACATCCTGACCTTTTAAGATGGCTCAGTCAGATGGTTTTCAGCAGGGATGAGAGGCTGGAATCCTTCCTCTTGCAGAGGCCTCAAAGGCAGCTGGATAAAAGAAAATTGTTCTCAGTACAAATTGCTGGAAGGAAAATATTTTTTTTTCATGTATAAAGTATCCATCCTTCCTCTAAACTGCAGGGTGGTGACTGTCCTGTCAGGATGGGATAGTATTTCGGTTTGGTTTAGCGAAGCACGTCCAAGCTTCTGCCAGGACATGTCTGTCCTGGACTCTTCTGCCACTTTTAAAAGTCAATTGCCAGTATTGCAAAAAGTCTAAGCTGGGGAGAAAAATGAGGGAGTAACCTGATCACCACAATTCAGGTGTCTAGGGTGAGGTTTACAAACTCTTGAGGCTAAGTAGTCTCCTTGTGGGGTATATTCTGATTAATTCTGAACCTACAAATTGTAGCACAGTGTGTGCCATGCGTGTATTTTACATGTACAGTGCATACTGTACTTTGAAAGGCCATTACAGATTTGCAGTAGTAAAAAAAGAGAGTCCATGTGCTAAATCACTTGGAACCGCACATACCCGAAGGCTTCTCATTCTCTGCTGGAGACGGAAACTGAGAATAGATGTACACTGCCCCTCTGGCTTCAGCAAGTCTTCCTAGATACTGCTTTGAATATTGGCATAAATATTGGCTGGGAAAGTCTGAAATTTTTTTTTTTTGATATGTTTATTGGTCTGAAATAATTCCAGCCTCCTGACCGCATTCACGTCTGAGAAGCAAGAGGCAAATAACTGCCTTAATTTAAGTGGGATGGTTTTGTAATCTGACGCCTGCAGAAACGAGCTCCTCTACTCATCAAGCACAAAGCCATGCAAAGACGTAGCTCATTCCCAATTGCCTGTTGAGTATCTTTTGTCCAAGTTCATTTATTTTATCCGTAGGCATCAAAGGAAGATGTAACGCGTATGTTCACATCAATTTCCATTTAATGGCCTATTGCTCATAACGTCTCTGCATTAAATTAAGAGATTTGGAACGTCTCCGCCTTTGAGGCTGCAGGGAATAATGCTCTGCTAGAAAGTCTGAAGCGCTAGCAGCGTGTAACGTCTTGGGAGAGTTTCTGTGGCTTATGTGTTGGATGGGAAGGTGGATTGTGGCCGGTCATTGCCTGGTGCAGAAAGCGGGAGACCACAAAAAGCTGTGTGTCTAGGCACAATTGCAATAGTCTGCTTGAACAGAGGTTTGGGAATGTGTGTGTGGTGGGTCAGATCCCACACATCTTCAAGGAGCTGGAGGGCTGGGACAGAAAATGGTTTTATTGCCTCTGTCAGAGCTGTGTCCTCGTGGGGTTTTGCAGACTGACGCGAATTGGCTTGGCCACTGAGGGGTTCAAAGCCAAGCTGACGAGCTCGGAGCAGCTCTGGGATGGTGGTGGAATTGGGGTTTGCTGAGCATACTTAATGATAAGCTGTTCTTGGAGGTCTGGGCTGTTAGCTCAGTTAGATGAGCTCATGTTTGCCATGCAAAGATAGTGTAGGCACACCAGGTTCCAGGAGACACTGCGTTTTCCTGTCACCTTAGCCAGGTGAATGCGGTCCCTCCCCATCCCAGTTATAACCACCCAAGACTGTGTTCAGATACTTACTTCAAACGAGCAGTTGATTTTTTTAAATGTGTTTGAGAGCCTAAATGCCCTCCAGTCCTCCACATGGGATCTGATGGGTCCTTTGACATGTTTGAGATCAGGAGTTGTGTTCCTTCTGGAGAAGACAGGACTTGGAAAGACCAGCTGGTTGTGATGGTCAATGTCCAGAAAGGACATAATCTCACACTGGCACGCGGATGGGCTGGAGACACATTACAAGACCTCTCTTCTCTTTGGTTTTATTTGTAGGAATGTGCGGTAATGTTTTAATCCCAATGATTTATCCTCTAAGGACTGTTCTGAATAGACCAGCTGTCAGTCATTACACAATGAACTCAAGGGCACTGTCTGCTGGGTCCAGCAAGTCTGGCCTTCAAAACAAATACACTCCTGGGCAGTGGAGCCTATGGAGCCTGCTCTCCTACTTGTCTTTGAATTGTGGTTGATCTCTTGTTTGGCTTTCAGCTGGGTGATATTCACACCAACGTCCTTCCCTCAGTGGGAACGTAAATGGGATTTGTCACCTCCGATGCCCATTTCAGTGAGAGTGGTATTGGCTCAAGAGCTCTGAGACTTTGCCACCTCTGTCAGATTTGACTGGATCCATCGATGGACTCAGCAGTTATTCTGGAAGGAGAAGGGGAGTTGGGACTGGGAGACTCAGACCCACACTCCTTGCTCAGGAGGTTGGGCTAAAAATCTCCAGCTGTGTTGGTAGTGACGGGCAGGAGCACATCCACTTTTGGAGTCCTCTTTGGTGGAAAAGCCAGGAAATGTCCTGATAGTGAGGACAACGGTTGGAAAATTGGGCTGCAACTACATCAGAGCAGGGACTGCTTGTTAGAAGTCTTGCAGATCTCAGAAAGAGGTGTCATGGGGAAGCACTGGGATCTCTGTCCTTGATTTTTTTTTTTTTTTAAACAGATTGTAAAAATACCTGCCAAGAATGTCTTGTTGTGTTTTAGGGTGGGTAGTCTAGATGGATTCTCTTGCCAAGTCTGTTTCCTGATAACCTGTGCAAAGCATCTCCTAAGAAGCATGGCATCAAGCAGGGAAAATAACAGACCCTTTAATGCCCTGCATTTCCATGGCAGGGGGACATCTTAAAAAAACTTGCCTTTAGGTCAGGGAATGTCATTAAAATGTGCTGGCTTCATAAGGACAGGCTAAACACATGGGGTAAGCTGTAATTTAGTCTTTCTCCACTCATTGCTGTTGGTTGTGTCTCTTGATCTAATAAACTTGATGTGAAAAGTTGACCTGTTCTTTTCTCTCCCCTCCCTCTGCAGACCTGGGATGATGAGCTGGAAAGATCAGCCCATGCCTGGGCTCTGCAGTGCAAGTGGGACCATGGGCCCAGTGCCCTCATCAGGTCAATCGGACAGAACTTGGCGGTTCACTGGGGCAGGTAAGAGTTGGGGTGCTACAAGCTCATTCCAAAGAGCAGTTTACGGGTCCTCCTTCAGAGCCAGTTGGAAAGGTTTGTCTGGTTGATGCTGAGTAGAGCACTTGGGGAGACAGGAGAAAATAAGGACCAACAATGGGTATTGCTGCAGTAAAACACTTCTAGCGATAACATCTGCAGCCACCTGCAGCTGTCTTTTCCCGGTTTCTCAGGAACAATATCTGGACTCAGCTGTTAGTTCAGAAGTTAATTATCCCTTGCTGTATTTCCCAGAAATATTCATCCAGCTCCTAATTTCTCTTTACTGAAACCACTTTGCAGATTTTTTTTCAACTTCCTGGGGAAGTTTTTTAACCCAGAGTTGTTAAACCAGCTGGGAAAGCTGATGTTAAGGCTTCCAAATGGATTTGCCTCTCCATCCCATGACAAAATTTGTTTATTGCTAAGCCCCTATCGTTAAGCCTGCTTTGCACAGCGAACATTTTATATGTGCTCGGGAGCCTAATGGGTGGAAATCCAGTTATGCTTGTTGTAAATCAGGTAGAACTTGGTTGAAAACAGTGGAAATTTGCTGGTGTGAAATTGGCCTGATATAAAGATTGGGCCTGTTTTTGTTGGCAGAATTAAATAATGATTGGAAAGTAGAGTGGTTAATCCATTGGAAATAGTTGCAAGATCTGGCTGTTCTTGGCTCTCCTGCAAGCTGTCAGGATGGCCATAGGTTACTGATGGAGGTAGATCCAATCTTCCTCCCTTTGCAGTCATTGAGAGAGAAAAAAAAAATCAGATTTATCTCAGTGTTTTCAGGAACAGGCCATAACTTGATTGCCTCAGTTTCCGCTCCTGTAAAATAGGATTCGGAAAGTATTCGCTTAATGACATCATGAGATTAATGTTTTTAAAATATTCCTAATGAATGATTTTTAATGAAGAGTTGGCTGAAAGAACAAACTCCAGTTGGTAATGATATCATTTGTATTTCTGGCTGCTTCCTTCGTGTGAGCTGCTGAAAGCAATAAAAAGCAGCAGGTTTGAGACGCTGCTCTGCTTTGATGGAGAGTTTGCAGCTCGCTCTGTTTGCTCACCGTAGCATGCAAAATATATATGGGTTTCTATAGGTAGTTTTAGCACCATTTGTGTTCCTCAAAGAGCACAAGCGGCATCAGTGCTGCCACAGGTTGCAATATCTGGGGTATAGTTTGCACAAAATACGTGCAACTGGTGGGGGGCTTGGTGCAGAGGAGCAATTGCTGCAATAAAAAGTGGGGTAGACATGTAGGACATCGAGCATTCTGCACTGAGACTCTTGGTTCTGACTGAGTGTGAAGAAGTCCCCTTGCTTTCAAAGGTCTTACAGTATCAACGGCCAGCGTACTTCCAGATTTAGCAAATTGCCCGGTGGTAAAATAGGTACATGATGGCTTTTGGGTTAAGATGTTTGGCAAACCTGAACTTCTGTTTACTTTGAAAATACAACTCTCCGCCAAACTGGAAGGGTTTTTTTTCTAGTTGTGTGGAAAAGTCATGAGGACATTTCAGGTCAGTGGCACTTGGGGAGTGTGTCAAACCTATAAATAATACAGACAGTCAGACCGGGCGGTGAATCTTAAGGAAATGAATAATCTTTAAAGTTTTCAATGAGATTTTTTTTTTTGCTGATCATTAGACCATGTTACTGGGTTCTTTAAGCAGCAGCTTCTCAATGAATGGAACTTGCCTTAAGAAACTTTTATGTAAAAATTAGCAAAACTTTTATTAAAAAAATCTGAGCTTATGATATGGCAGGAGGCTACAGATATTGTTTGAAAACTTCTGCCAGAACTTAGTGATTTAAACTTTTTACTCCTTCAGGTATCGGTCTCCAGCTTTCCATGTCCAGTCTTGGTACGATGAAGTGAAGGATTACACCTACCCGTATCCTCACGAGTGCAACCCGTGGTGCCCGGAGAAATGCACGGGCTCCATGTGCACGCATTACACCCAGGTAACAGAGACGAAGGGAACTGGCACCTCTACCCTCTGTATCCCCCACGTCCCCGTTGTCCCTGCACCGTGTGCCCGCGGCAGGGTAGTTTGCCCATTTTCAACCACCGCCTTGCACTTGCAGATAGTCTGGGCCACAACGAACAAGATCGGCTGTGCCGTGAACGTCTGCAAGCAGATGAACGTCTGGGGAGAAATCTGGGAGGACGCCGTCTACCTGGTCTGCAACTACTCGCCCAAGTAAGGCGGAGGAGCTGGGCTCCCTCCAGCTTTCCTAAACCCAGCAGCTGGCTTAACTAGCCCGGAATCTGGGGAAGAGATTTCAGGCAGTCTAGACCGGTGGTTGTGGCTTTAAATTTTCTCCTGGTTCAAGACTTTTGAGCATTGCCTGGAAAACTGAACGAGGGGCCAGGGCCAGGCGGGAGCTTTGATGTTCCTGCCGCGGGAAGGAGGAGCAGGCGATGGCCAGGACGGAGCTGGCGCGTGCTGCCGAGGGAGGGCTCCGTGCTGGGAGGGGATGGGGAAGGGATTAACGCTGCTCCAGCAACAGCCTCTGTGCCCAGCCAGGTAGGCTGTGGTATGGTGATATATTTTTTGCCCTCCTTCTGCAAAATCTGCTGGTTTAAACACACCGCTGTTCGTGCGGTGCCAGCCCTGCAGCAGTCGCCGGGGGGAGCGGAGTGAGCTGGGCTCTGCTGCAAGGAGCTGTGGAGAGATAAATCCCAGACCCCATAAGCTCCTCGTGGCTTAAAAAAAAATTAAAAAAAAATTAAAATAGGTAAATCTTGACTGATGAAGTTAACTTGATTGTTTGATTAACTTTCAAAGTGAAAATTACATTTCTTGACTGTTACATCCAGGAAAAGTTTCCTCCCTGGCAGAGACAATTCATATTTTCTCCTTTAATGGCTAATAAGAGAAACGTTCCCACTCCAAGCCCTTGGAGATTTAAATCTTAGCCGCAAAATGAAATAAAGAAATCACTACCTACAAATGGAGCGGCTTGGAGAGCATCTGACTTCTGGAAATTGTAGGGCAGAGTAACGCAGAGAAGTAAGATGTGTGGGTACAGAGCTGGCAGCTCCCAGCACGATGCAGGCAGAGCCCTTCGGGTGGGTTGCCTGACCCCCTCTCCCCACGTTAGCTCCTGAGCACGTTATGCTTTTGGTTTGGTGGGATTTAATAACCTGCTCCTCGTACAGGGTCACACTGTCATGCTGAAGTCATCCATTTAGTGCTGCTGGATGGAAAAACACTCTATTTCGGCAGTTTCTGCTTGATCTTTTCTCTCTGGCATCAGTGCACGCTGTCCTCATCTGGCCTCATAGGTGGAGACAGCTGAAAGAGCAATATAACCGTGGGCTGAACTCCGGCTCCTGCCACCTTCTCAGCCTCTGAAGTCTGCAGCACAGGGTGCCCAAAAGGGCGTTTGTTTCTGGGTAGTTTCTTGAGGAAACTGCAGTAATCCATTAATTTACTTCTGTTTACATAAGATCGCAGTATTTCTATTGGAGTTTAATGTAAAAGTGATATTGCATGTCATTTATTTATGTAAAACTCTAAAAAATCATAGAATCACAGGATGGTTTGGGTCGGAAGGGACCTTAAAGCCCATCCAGTGCCACCCCCTGCCGTGGGCAGGGACACCTCCCACTAGCCCAGGTTGCTCAAAGCCTCGTCCAGCCTGGCCTTGAAATGTCTTCTTAGAGCTGAAATGAGGAGGAAAGTTTCTCTTACAAGGCTTTCCTGGGCTGGTTATTTGGTCTTTGCTTAGTTTCTCTGGGCTAGGACGATGTTTCTGCATCTCTGGTTCCCAGATGATCTGGCGTGGGGGTACCTGTATTTCTTGGTGGTTTTCTCTTTGGAAAACAGACGGAATAATGGAGCAGCTTTTAAATGGCAAGAGCTGTACTCCAGCCTGTCCCATGCAGCTGCCTGGGGGTGTTGCGGAAGATGATGGGATCGGGTTGGATGGGTACTGGGGTGGCTGACGGCTGCGCATTGCTCCTGCGCTTGCAGGGGCAACTGGATCGGAGAAGCTCCGTACAAGACCGGCCGCCCCTGCTCTGAGTGCCCGCCGAGCTACGGAGGAGGCTGCCAGAACAACCTCTGCTACAAAGGTACGTGGTGGGGGGCTTGGGGCTCCCTGGCACCCTCTTGGGATGGGGAAAATGCTGGAGCAAACTTATGCCTGGAAACTTTTAATTGGAAGCAGCTGCAGCTTTATGCACCTTTTAATTAACCATCCTTAATATTTCCACATCCCAGCACGTGGTGAATCGCTGGTGGCTGCTGAAACTGAAAAACACTGAACTACTTAAAATTTCAGGGTGTTTTCCCTGGTGAAAACGAGAGTGAGCGCTCAGGTCCGGGGGAAGCTGCTCTGAGCTTCCGTGGGTTTGGCCGGGGAGCTCTGGCGGGATTCTGAGCGCTGGCAGGCTGCGGGCAGGAGCCATCCCATCCTCGCGGGGTTTGTTTGGGAAGGGAATGTTCTCCAGCGATGACTGGAGGCGACGTGGGTGGGCAGAGCTTGGCTGCCTGCCCTGCTCCTTTGGGGGCTGGGGATGGAGCGTTTTCCTCTCTGCCCACCTTGGTTTTCACGGCTGTAAAATGAATATAGAGATTCGTGTCTCTTGAAGGAGAGGAGGGGATTTTTTTCCTGGAAAAAAAAAAAAATTAAAAAAATATTCTTCACACTGAAATCTCCAGTGAAGCAGTGCTATCCCCCCGCATGCAGGATTTTCTGTTTTGCTTCATAGAGAGCTAGGCTCCTAGAAACACCCAGGTTCCCTGGAGACTTGCCCAAAGCAGAGGCTTATTTTGCTGCAGCGTTGCATTTATCATTCTTAGCCTGGGGTGGTGGGTGCAGGGGGAGGTTCCTGGGGTCCAGGTGGGCTGTAGTGGGGAGAGGGGATGCCCTGGTGGTAGAAAAACCTCTTGAAGCCACCATCCATCATCCCTCACTTGCATCGTTCCCCTCCTCATTGCCAAGGACCGGAGCAGTGCAGGGTTTTGGGTAGGTCTGGCCAAGCAGGATGAATTTTGCTGGGATTTCCCTTTGCCTGGCTGCAAGAGCAGACAGCTTGCTCTCCATCGGAGGGTAAAGGGAGGGGAGAACTTGCTGCAGGTGTAAAAGTTGGGATCATGCTGTAGCAAGACCTGTGCTTTACTGGAGCATTGGCTGGAGCCGTGCTCGTGGGGTGGTTCTGAGAAGCAAACCCAGGAGGGAGGAGAGAAGGTTTCAGCCACATTCCCAGATACCAGGGCCCTCTTTGTGCATGTGTGCTTCAGCAAACCTGTGTTTTCCTCCAGACAGAAGGAGCTGTATGGGAAACAGAAGAAGAAATGTCAGCACTTTTTTTCACAGATTAGTGGGGATCAATTCAAACCTTTATTGTAAGATGCTCTAAGTGCTCCTTCATGTGCAGAGGAGCAGGAGAGCAGCAACGTCCCTTCTGGATGCTGTGCTTGCCCTGGCAATAGCCCTGCACTGCATTTAACGGGCATTTTTGAGCTTCCAGCTATTTAAAAGCAGATCTTTATCAACTAGATGACCTCCCTCAAAATATGAACCTGTCCGATTTCCCTGTCAACGTGAACACACTGTAATTATTTTTAGTCCCCTCTCCTACCCAGATTACCGTTACGAAGATCCGGTCATCGCTGAGACGGACGAGACTAACGAGGTGGAGATTTCGCAGGTGGCAGAGCAAAACCCGGTGTGGTTCCACCCTCCGGAAAGCAAGCCCAGCAAACCCATCAAGCCCAAGAAAATCATCCCGGAATCCTACATGAGTAAGATGGCTTCTTTTTTTTTTTAGCTCCTGTAAGTTTTAAAGTACCTTCATGGGAAAAGGTGTGGAAAGGGATGAGGATGCTCAGTGAAAAAATAACTGGGAGGGTGTTTGAGTGGAGGGGGAGGTGATCTGTGTGAAAAGTCATAATTATAGCAGAAGCCTGCCCAAAGCAAAGCTTCCAAAAGCAACTTCTGCACATCAATCTGCAATAGGTACTTGTTCTTAAGCCATCATGAGAAGTCATAATTATAGCAGAAGCCTGCCTGAAGCAAAGCTTCCAAAAGCAACTCGTGCCTTCTGCACATCAGTCTGCAATAGGTACTTGTTCTTAAGCCATCTCAATGCAGTATCAATGAACCAAAGGTCCCCTGATCAGTAATTAATTTAGGAAATACCAGTTTTATTTCCCATTTTAAATACTCCACACTCAGCAGTGACACTCTTTGCAGCTTTTCTGGGTTTTTTTTACTTTGTTCCCTTTTTATTTCTTGGTTGGGAAGATTTCTGAAGTTATTTGCAGAGCTGATAGTACTTCCTCGGTTGTTTTCTGATCACTGTTAATTAGAAGGGACTTATTGTGAAAACAAGGCGAGGCAAGCCAACGCATCCTTTTCAAGTTTATCTACCAGCATCTCCAGAGTCTGTAATTAAACGGAGAACGAGCGCTCTGGCTGCAGACCTCGGGCTGTAAATCAAAGCCTTCAGCTGTCAGATGTTTCTTCCTTCCTAATATTTCCAAAGACACCTGTCTCGGGTGAAGGGCTAAAGAGGCACGAACCGCTCCAGGCTGCGTTGTTCTGTGATAAGATTTTTATCTTGCAGCACCAAAGACCTCCAGGAAAGACGGGTGGTGGTTGTTCATCTCCATAGCTCCAGAGCACACCATGGCAGTCTCTTTCCTTTTTAAAATATTTATTTATTTTGTTGATTTTTTTTTTTTTCTCCCCAGCACAAGTCATTACCTGTGAAACCAAGATGAGAGACAAATGCAGAGGCTCAACATGCAACAGGTAGAGTTTTAGTGATACCTCTTGGAGCACTGTGAGAAAAAGTGGCCTAAAAATTGTCTGGTTCTTGCAAACATAGCATAGACTCTACTTTTTTTTTTTTTTTTTTTTTTTTTTTTTTGTGACTATCTAGGTATATCTCTTTTTTTTCAAAAAAAACCCCCTCTTCATTTCTCTTAATACAAAGCCTTCAGCCAAGCCTAGCAATAAAGTGACTCAGTTTATTTTATCCAGCCATGATGACCCACAGTTTCAGGTGTCCAAAATCGTTTAATACATTTTGGCAGAGTCACTTTTTGAGCCTTTTTCATGCATTCCACCGCTGTCCAAGCCAGACCCATAATTCATGGCTTCTCCCCTCCCAGCCAGTTGAGAACTTCTGGTTAAGGTTTCTGCAAAGAACGGGACAGTTTATCACTTGGAGAAAAACCAAACCCACAGAATCTAAATATTGGTCGGGCTTTTAAAGAGGGTGGAGAAACTGTTTTAAAAAGTAGCTATTTTGCAATCTTGTTTTTAAATGGAAGAGTTACGTGAAATGAATGGAATGACTATTAAATTAAATAGAGTCAAAGTCTGTTTTTCTTGAATTGTTTTTTCGCCACCCTCAAAGATATATATCTTTACTAGGTATTTGTGCCCAGCTGGCTGCTTGTACAGTAAGGGAAAGATCTTTGGAACATTTTATTATGAGAGTGTAAGTACCTTTTAATAGCTCGTAGATGTAATTTGTGGGGAGTTCGCGGTAATCACAGAAATGGGAAATGCCAACAATTCTAGTGTAATTTGGCTTTTGGTATTCTACATAAAATGATGCTGATAGAGATTATCTGTATTTTCTTCATCTTAGTGATGAAAAAAAAGAAGCAGTCTGGAAAGGCAAAGTGATTCCAGACTTGATTTTTATCATGAATGCCTTTAATGTGTGATGATCCCATGGAAAGGGAGGGATGGGGATCAATAGACAGCTCTTACAAAGGTCTCTTCTTTGGCGTGGGCAGCTGTCATGCTGAACAGAAACTTTATACGAAAAACACTGTGAAATGTTGTAACTACACCATATTTTGGGCTGATTTGCTGGATTTTGAATTAGCAAGATAATTTATAAATAAAGTGTGGTGCTGTTTTCCCATCAAAACTACTTTTGGAGTGAAGAAAGGTTGCAGCTAAAAGGGTTTTTGTGTAAAAACGTGTTTGCTTTCCCCATTCTCGCTGTCGGAGCATGACTCCATCGCCCATGGAACTGCTCTGCCCTGCGACTTCTGTGATTGCAGACAGCTGCCTCCTCCAAGTGGTTTCAGCAGAAATATTTTGGGTTTGAATATTTCATTGAAAACTGGAAACATTTCATCCTAGTAATTTATTTCCAATGCTGCTTTTCTTCTAAATTGTATCTAAATATACGGTTTTGTTATTCGAGAGAAGCTTGCCATTCAACCAGGCAGTGCTTAAAATAATAATAACAATAAAAGAATTAGGTTGTGTTGAGAGAGTAAGATTTAACAACCAGATTCCAAAGGAATGTACTCAGTTTATTTTCCATTTGGCGCTTTGGTGGTGATTTCATTTCTTCTTCATTTTTTTGCACAGCGGTTGGTCAGCCTTGCTCTGTGAATGAGATTTATTTCACATGCTCTTTGTATTTGTGCTCTTGTCAGTCCTCAAGTATATGTCGTGCTGCGATTCATTACGGCATCCTGGACAATAAAGGAGGACTGGTTGATATCACGAGGAAGGGGAGGACGCCAGGTTTTGTGAAGTCTACCAGGAACGGCGTGGAGTCTTTTAGGTACTATCTTCATTCAAAAGTTTTTGTATTTGCTTTAAATGTAAGCAGACATTCAGTCTTCTTTGTTACTCGTATGTAGACATAGTGATTCAAGTAATTCTAGTATGCTTATTTTTTTCATAAATGTTTTTGTTTGCTTGTTTTGCAGGAAAAGTAAACCTTCAAATGCCTTCATGGTTTCCAAAGTCACAAGTAAGTCTTAAAAGTTGAGAAGAAACCATTGTTGCTAGAGTTTTATGGGATACCTGGAAACATCACCCCTTACAGTGCTCTTGTTCATTTTAAGTGGCCACGTCAAATGGCTCAGTGCCACAACGAAGCCCTAGAGTGGCAATCCATCACCCGCTATGGGCCATTCCACCCTCAACCACCTCACTTTTCTGTGGGGGTTTAGGAGGAAGGTACAGAAGAAGGTGGTGACAGGCCATTTCCAGCAGCATCTCCTGGGGATGGATCATGGTTGGGTCCAAACATCAGCTGCAGCATCATGAGCTGCTGATAGTAAAGTGGTGGAAGATGAGCCATCCTTGTGTGAAAGCCTCAGTCTAGTGAGAACACTGCATAAAAACTGAAAAAAAATAGTACCTAATAGTGCAATAGTATAATGAAACACACAATACATATGAAATTTATTTATAACAGTGAGTCATCATATTTGTGATAAGTCATATAAATCAATAAGACAGAGTTCTACTTTTTAAACATCTCCCACTTTCTGAATATATTTGAACAATTCCTCCTCCTACGTCATCGTTTTGATTAGATCCACTTGGCCACTTTCAGGGGAAGCTGTAGCTGTCAGGTTGTTTGGACTCACCATCTGGAGCTGCAGCAAAAACACACCGTCTTGTGGGTCAGCTGCTTTTCTCTTTGGAAAGCTGTGACCTTTCTAGGGCCACATGGTAGTACGGCAGCAAGATTTCTGCTGGAGAGCTGCTCAGCCCTCTCCTGGGTGCAGGTAAAGGAGCGAGCAGCTTTCCTCCCAGTGCTCTCAGCTGGACGTGGGTCTCATCAGATGCACTGCATGACTGTGACTTACATTTTCTGCAGCTGCCTGAGCTATTATATCTAGTAATCTGCTTTTCCATATTCATTTCCGCAGCACAGACGCTGGATTGCTAGATTGATACACGACGGTAGCTGAGCTGTGCCAGTTCAAAAAGCCGGCGACCCACTGCCCAAGGTAACACAAACCCACTCATGCTCAGCTTAAACCTGCTCTGCTCCAAGGGGGGACAGCTTAGTGGGGGATGCTGAGGTCCCCAAACCTGAGGACTAGTAGGGATGGAGCTCGTTTTTGAGTTTTTTTGGGTGTGGTTTTCCTTTCCACCTTAAAACATGGCAGAGGTGTGTTCTAGAAAGCTGCTTTGTGCAGGTGTAAGTCACAGCAGCGGGGCACAAATGCGTGCAAATAACGATGTGTGTTGTGCAAAAATACAGGTACTCCCCTTTGAACACGTCGTAAAAGACCAGTTCCTTTTTTACTGGCCTAAATCCCTCCATTTGCAGTTATGCAGCAGCTACCAAATGTCATCTGAGGGGAACAAATAATTAAATTCACTGTTGCCACCTGCAGACCAGATGCAGGCACTTGAAATCTCCCAAGAATGCGGCTCACTTTCCTGTTGAGCCTTGATACAGAGAATAACTATGAATCAATTGTTTTCTAGGGTTTATTGTCCAGCCTACTGTAAAGACGAGCCGTCGTACTGGGCACCCGTGTTTGGCACAAATGTTTATGCAGATGTGAGTATGCTCCTAGCCCTGATGCCCCCGTGTACCACGATGTCTGTATCGCAGAGCTGGGGTCATACTCTGTGATTGAGGGAATGCAGGGAGCATGGTGTGGGGATGGGGTAAATGGGGATGAAGGAAGAAGGAGAACCAACAAAGTGCAACATCTACCACAGCAGGTTGGAGTCAATGGGCTTGGGGAGCCTTTCCACTCTCTGGCGCTGATTTACGCTCTCTTGAGACCCTACCTGGAGTATCGCATCCAGCTCTGGGGTCCCCAACGTGAAAAGGACATTGACCTGTTGGGGCGAGTCCAGAGGAGGCCACAGAGATGGTCAGAGGGCTGAGAGAGTTGGGGTTGTTCAGCCTGGAGAGGAGAAGGCTCCGGGGAGACCTTCCAGCACCTTCCAGTGCTGAAAGGGGGCTACAGGAGAGATGGGGGGGGGGACTTTGTACAAGTGCACATGGTGATAGGGCAAGGGGGAATGGCTTTAAACTGAAAGAGGGGAGATTTAGACTAGATATTGGGAAGAAATGTTTTCCTGTGTGGGTGGTGAGGCAGTGGCCCAGGTTGCCCAGAGAAGCTGTGGATGCCCCATCCCTGGAGGGGTTCAAGGCCAGGCTGGATGAGGCTTTGAGCAACCTGGGCTGGTGGGAGGTGTCCCTGCCCATGGCAGGGGGGTGGATCCATGATCTTTAAGGTCCCTTCCAACCCAAACCATCCTGTGATTCTAGGACTTGGGCAGGTCACTGAACCCCTCCGTGCCTCACGGGCTGTGGCTGTGAGATGACAGCAGCGCTCGTCTGCCTCTGCAGTGTTTTGAGATCTGCAGATGAGCACCAGAGGGCTTTTATTATTGCTATCACACTGTATAGCTGGTGAAAACAGATATCCCCCTCCCTCATCCTTCTCTTTCTGGAGCTGAACAGAGTTTTTGAGCAGTCAGGACACAGCGCAGAGAAGTGGAAGGAAAGCATGCGAGTTGGTTTATCGGTTTGTTTTTCTAAACTCTGCTCATGGAGATGAGTATAGACTTGAAGCTAAAACTAGGCAAAGAGTAATTTTTTTTTTTTTTTGAAATCTCTTAATATTAGGCCTCTAAAAACTGGGTTTGAAGTTTTTTCCATTTGTGGGTGCCTTTTTTTTTTCTTTTCTTTTTTTTTTCTTTTCCCCCGTTCAGAGATTGTATTTAGAAATGCCAGCTCCGTGGCTGGTGTGTAGCCCATAGGAACGTGCTTCCTGGAGGCCTGGGGGAAGCAGTCGGCAGACCATGGACCCCCAGCTTGGGGTCAGCGTGGAGCTTTGCAGACCCCTGAGAAGAAACATCAATACAATAATTTGGGGCAAGGAAATTTGAAAACAATGAAAAAAAACCCAAGCAGCTATTTTTTAAAATTTTACTCAATTTTTTCATGGGCAGAGCTGCACAAACAGGTTATCCTGGACCAGCTCACGTGCAAATTCATCGGGCAGCTGCCACCCCGCGGTATCTGCCTCTGTGCGTGCTCCGACTGGCAGGAAATGGGAAATAGTTTTCTCTCTTTTACTGAGGACAAAACTACCTCAGATTACCCCTGAACCGGACCTGGGATTACAAGGGTATTAGGCGAGGGCCAGCATCCCGGCTGGCAGTGTTTCCTGGTTTGTACTGACGCAAAAGGATTAGTGTCCTTTAATGAATCGCAAGTTCCATTTCCTACCGTACCCCCTGGGTATTGTTTCATAAATGAGGGCATGGACTGTGATTTGGGAGGAAAATAGAAAAAAGAAAAGAAAAGGTGTTTGGCCACTTCCTAGAGGGTTTGGTTGGCCTTTTTCTGGACTACTGTACTAACAGCGTGGTGTGGGTATAATAAGGAAAGTATTTAGGTTTTTATAAGAGTGCAAGGTTGGTAGCAAAGCAGGTGAAACCAGTTGGGAAAAAACAGTTTGAGGTGGCTGTGAAACATGCTGCAAAGGGAGAGGTACTGATGCTGAGAAACGCTCAGGCTGGAAAGCTGCCAAGAGAAACATCCATGCTGTGCAGGGAGAATTTGGGCAACGGCTTTTCCCAGGGAGCACGGGCTGGGCAGGATGCTCTCCAGGAGGGGATGCTGTGAATTAACCCCAGCCCGCAGCCAGGGAATAACTGAAGCAGGGAATAAGCTGGATGAGACAAATGCTAGTCTTGGGAGGGCTCTTTGGCTTCATGTCTAGAGCTGTGCCTTCATGGTCCTGGGTGGACTTGTGCTACAACTATCTTCTTAAATAAGTTATTTAAAAGCAAATGAAGCATTTTGATGACAAAAATCATAAATCATAGAATGGTTAGGGATGGCCAGTCTGTGTAACGACCCGATTCTCTGTGCTTTTCACCCGAGATCGCGTTCACATTGACGTGATCTCAGCAAGGCATGTGAAAGTTTGTTTTCCCATAAAGAGCAAAACTCTGACATGAAGAATTGGCAGTTTTTGTGGGCTAATTCTGATTTTTATTCAGGGGGCGTAATCTCCATTTGTGTTAAGGGATTTTACCCACTTTAAATGCATTCTGATCGGGTTTTTTTACTCGTCATTATAAAATTATCTTGGTTTGTGTGCTTTAAAGACTATCTCCTCGGTACTCCTGATGGCTTAAAGTGCAAAGAGATATTGGCAGCCTTTGCTTTAAAAAGCAGTGCAGGAAATTGTTCACAGGGAAATTAGTAAGACTGTGAGACAGGGACATAGAGGAGCCTTAAATTTTGGATTAAAGGAACAAAATGCAAGAAAATATACTAAGGGAAAAGTTGATGCCTAAATGTCAGGTCTTTCCATTGAATGGCATTACTTTTTGGTGAGAACAGAGCTGCTGCCCGCAGGCAGGGTTTGCGGATTAAAGTGGCACGGGGGGAACGTGTCCAGCATCCTCCCACTGCTGGAATTAGTAGAGAAAAGCATCTGGCTGGGGAACAAAAAATTTGTTGCCTCTTTTCCCTGGTGGCACATTGCAGCAAAGTTCCATGCTGCCATGGAGATGGGGTGAGGATAAAAAACAACAAAAAAAAGAGAACATGATTGTGCCTAGGAAATAAAACTCATTTTTTTTGCTGATTTTGCTAACGTGGACAGGACCAGTTCTGGGGTGATGCTGGAGCTGTGAGAATACCCAGAGTTCTTTGTCAAGGCTGTAAAAGAGCTTTTAAGTTTCACCAGATGCTGCCTGGCTCCTAATGTGACATGAGACTGCAAGGCAGACCCCTCCCCATCCCTGTTCAGGAGCCCTGTGGAGCTGGGAGAGAAAATGACTCTCTGCTCGTGAGATAAGGTCTTTTATCCGCAGTTGTGCAGCAATTAGTAGGAGGATAGATCACCTCCTCGTAACGAGGCAGGCGTTTATCGCCAGAGCAAACCCAGCGCTGGCCTGGCGGCTCAGCTCTCAGGAGATAGGAACTTAATGATTAAACCACTAATGAGGAAATAACGGGTGATTAAGCTCATAGTCACCGACTGTTGCTAATGGCCCACTGTAAAAAGTATTGTCATTTAATGGTGTGTGCCTCAGAGGCCACCGCATCCCAAGGGGCTACACCATGGGAAACCGTTGCGTTGTCCGTACAGTGTCGTATTCCTGAATTTGAGGGGAAGACCTTGTTCTTGTAATGGCTCATCTTCCAAAAACTCTGCAATCAACTCATCAAAGTGAAGCCTGGCCTGGGATGTAAGAGGGCTGTGATCCAACAGAGTGATAAGGGAGGCTTGGGGTGAGGCAATAAAAAGCCTTTTGGTCAAAGCTTTGAGTAAGCGGCAGAACAGCAAGTCCTGGAAAAAACCAGGGATGCTTTGAAAAGAACATTGTTTAGGATGTCTCCCAGTGGAGGGTGTCGCAAATTGATCCAGGACAGTTTAATTTTTTGAGCCAGTTTTAGATTTACAGATTTCCCACCGCATGCTAGGGCGGATTCTTCTAAACACTGTTCCCTTGCTCCCTTGACCATATATAGAAGCAAAATACCAAATTGGCACTTGAAACTCCGCGAGCTGCCAAGAGATAGGCCATCCAAAGTGATAAATATATAGGGGACAAGGCAAACCTGCCATATATGGCTGCAAGAATGAAACAGTGCGGTCCGTATTGTACGTACACGATGGGAACATTTGCCCTTGGCACTGGTTTTGTGGTACTTTGATTTTTAGCGATCGGGGAGTTTATGGGGTTGGGATTTTCACCTGCTGCGGTTCCCTGTGCAGAGCTGGTTTTTGCTTTTTTGTGATTCCAGCTTGCTGTATGTAAATCCTGCAGAGAGCTGACGGCCAAGTTTATACTCTGCCTAAGCCTTCCCTGCTTTTGCTCTCTTTTCTGGATGCTTTGGGAGCTTAGTCATCGGTTGTTAGTGTTTTGTGTTCCTCCGGCTCTTCTGACGCTGCACATCTTGGAGAGCAGGGCAACGGTGTGATGTGCTTGTCTTTTCAGAAATGTGAATTTCCTTCATACACGGTGTTGTCTTACGGAGTAATGCCTGTCCGAAAACTACCCCACTCGATGGGTGCCGTCCTTCTGTTTTTCCTAGAAAGAAGGATGTGAACTGTCCTGGAGAACTGGTGGTCAGTTCCCTTAATTTGGAAAGAGAGTCTGCTTTTCAAGCAGCTGGGTGAATAAACTTTGCTGAGGTGGCTGGTCACTACCAAAGAGTTTCACCACAGAGGTTTCTCTGGCTGGAAAGTTGTCCTCGATTCAGCTTTGGCCCTGGATAATCCCCTGGGTGTAGCTCCACCGCGAACGGGAGAGGTGGGGAAGGGTGCTTGTCGTCTGTGGTGCTGGTGGGTCTTCTTATAGCCACGGTTTATGACATACCTGTAAGATCTGGTCCATGACATCTTTTACTCCTAGTCTATCCATAAGAGGGACAGAATTGTTTCATAGTTTTTTTTTTTTTTTTTTTAATTCCCTGGTTTTCTTTGGTGCTTATGGAGATGGTTAATCTCCAGATATAAAATATAGAGAGTTTGTCTATATTAAATATTAATACCTATTATTAATTAAATTAAATAATATTATTAATGAAATATTTTTCAGAGCTCCAGTATCTGCAAGACTGCAGTGCATGCAGGAGTCATTTCAGATGAAAGAGGTGGTTTTGTGGACGTGATGCCTGTAGAAAAGAAGAAAAGTTATGTTGGCTCCTTAAAGAACGGAGTCCAGTCTGAGAGGTGGGATTTTCCTCTTTGTACTTTCCTCTTATTCTCGACGGTGTGCTCAGTTGTATGTCAAAGTCAGCAGATATCAGCCAGGAAGGCTGGTGGGTTGGAAATATGTGCCTTAGCAGTGTCGCTGTGAATTTCGAGACCCGAACAACTAGAGCATGTTGTCCTGCTCTCACCTTCCACGAGTGAGTAGCTGCTTTCAGACTGGTGTGAAAGTTACGAAATATTGAGAAGCCCTGTTTAATTTCATTACAGTAGGAGTCCATAGGAATACATTTTGTTGTGTGTGTTTAACACAATCAAAGATAAGCACGGGTATTCCTGCAGCTTTCCGCCTGGATCATGCTTTGAGGCTATAACTGGGATTTCCATTCAGTTCTAGGGTGTGGGATGCATTTGTGTTTGTTAACTGATTTCCTCCATCCTCTTGGAAAGAAGCATGAGCAAATCAACATTTTGAGAGATGATCAAACAGTTTTTCAAGCTGGCATGACCACCCTTGTAATTTTTTTTGTCGTTTCTTTTGGGCTGACCTTGCTGGTTTCAGTGTACGATTATCAGTGCTTCCAAAATCCTGCTCTTCCAGATGGTGGCAATGATCGAGTGGCAGCTCGCTAAGTCCTTTCTAATTTGAAACTTCTGTTTCAGTCTGATATATTTTTTTCAGATATTGGTATGATGGCAGTGATTTCTCAGAGTTGTCTCTTTAAACTCTGAGTTTCCCACTATTACGGAGGGGTTTGAACACTACTAGCATGTCTTGGTCTGCTCTGTGCGGTTCCTCTTTTATAATTATCACAAGAAATCCAAACAAGTTTGTTATTTTTATTCTGATAATGGATATCTCAGACTGCTGTAGAGCATCTCAAAAAAAATAAAACTAGGCTAAGACAGGAAAGCCATAGACATTAAATATGGGCTTCTTTGGTATAGCTCTATCATGGACAGCATTTTGTGGTTTGGTGGATTGGATTTAGGTGACAAACCTCCTGTTCATATGAGTTTTCTTCTATCTCTGTCTTGCTTTCACTTATCTTTTACACTGAGGCAGCTTTTTAGGTGGATGGCAAACTCTGCCCTAGCTCCCGCGAGCAGGGACATGCAATACGAGCAGCAGGTGCTGATCTAGGAGGTGAGGGAAACCAAAGACGTTCTCGCAGCAGGGATGAGCATGAAAGTTTGGAAAGTGTTCCAAGGATCAAGGTGAAAACCTTGGCCTCTAGGAAAATAACTTTGTTAAAGATATGTACCCAAACAGGTACAGGAAAATGTTGCCTTTAAGATTTGCTGAGTCTTTATACTTGTTGGAATATTTATTTTGCAGGAATATGAAATTTTGCCTTTTTTCTTGGGGTTTTGTAGCCCGGGAGGGCTGGAGAAATAAGGGCTGGTAACAGAAACAGCCCCTTGCACACAGCCATCCCCAGCAGCTGGGGGCTGGAGCTGTTGGGGACATCGCTGCAGACTGAAAACGAATATCCATATTTATTATCATTGAACGTGAGCTGATCTGGCTGCTCCCACTGCCAGCACCAGGAGACGGGCCAGCACTTTGACAACTGTTTTTAGGAAAGCGTGTTCCTCTCTGTGCCTGGATCCCTGCAGAAGGGAGCACAGTGTTCCTTGGATGAAAGCTGGCGCTGTCAGAGAAGTTTTGCTTCCCAGCTCCTTTTGTTGGCATCAGCACTGTAGATTTGGATGAAAGCATAAAACGAAAGTGAACTTGTGGATTTGTGCTTCTTCTTTTTTTGTCCTTTCTCTTTCTCCTCCTCTTCATAGGGCCACACTGTGAATTCCAAAAAGAAATTTGAAGGTGCCTGAAGGTCTATCACCCTTTGGGTCCTGCAGTGCCTGCATTTGGTTTATTACTTTTTTTTTTTTTTCTTTTCTCTTTTTCTCCAGCTTGAAGAATCCTTCAGATGGAAATGCTTTCCGAATTTTTGCTGTGAAGCAGTAAATTCCCAGGGAGGGTGCAGGTTTCTTTGGGAGAGCGCTCTGTTGATCTCCAGAGACAGGAAGGCTCCTCTGACAGCATCAGCTCTGACCGTACCCTCCTTGCCGATCTCTTTCAGGGAATTAAAAAAAAGAAAAGAAAAAAAAAAAACGAAAAAAAAGACACCAGGTTCTGACTCAGCTGTTCGCATCTCATCGCACCCGTGCAGCGTTGTATCTTTTCGTTTCGTGTTTTTATTTCTCTAGGGGCATTCAGCAATGATAAACTGTTGTAACTTCCAATTTACGAGAGAGGTGTGCTACACAGAACGGCGGTGGCTCAATGTGCAGCAGGCACAGGGATCTCAGCCTGGCCCTGGGTGGCATTTTTAGGGCGCGAAGCATCTCCTGCGATGGGCGTGAGGACGTGCACTGCTGAGCGGCCTCAGAAAGGAGCGACTGTCCAGGCGCTGGGCGCTTTGAAATGAGAAACTGTTTGAAAAGTTGTGTCTTTTGAGGAGAGGCTGGGCTTTGGTAGAGTGCTTTTGTGTATGTTTGGTATTCTCTGTGCAAAAGAGGAGAAAATTTGGTATTTTCCTAATGAGATGGCATTGCACCAGCACTGCTGGGTGAGGCTGCTGGGGTATCGTGCTAGGTGACGTCGTACGATGGGGTCACTTTTGGGGAGAGGACGCTTTTGTTGGCCGGACATCAAGGTTTTTGGGGACTGAAGTAAAGTGTGAAATGGTGGCAGAGATCCCCGCTGCAGAAAATGAGGCCACCAGATAATCAAACAGCTGGTTGAGTGTTTGCTGGTCAAACACTGGCTGGTATTTTGCAAGTCTGGCAACCTAGGAGAAGTCAGTGAATCGGGGCTCCTGTGCTGGCACATCTCATCCTATCCTACACGCCATTTCAAATAAGATTTCAGTTAAATGCAGTGTATTGTTTTATACAGCAGTGCTGGTTGTTTTATCTGTAGTAGTTAAGTAGTGATAAAGTTAACCTTATTTCTGCTAGGAATGGTTGCATCCGTAGGAAGTACGTTCACCTTTGTGAAGCTCTTTGAGGTGTGTGCAGTCCTGAGACTTTAAAAGACGTGGTGTAAATTGGGGTAGATGAATTTTTCCTGTTCAATTTGTGGCACCAACACATCCCAAATTGCAGTGTAAATGCCATACCCACGAGCATTTGTCATCCAGGATGGTTTGTTTTGCAAAACCCATAGGTGCTGTAATGCTGTTGTTTGATATTTTATGTCTCAACAAGCATCCAAATGCATTTCAAAGCCAAGAGAAGAGCCTAGCATGACCTGCTCTGTAAGGCAGGAGAGTATTCTCTGCTTCATAACGGAAATTAATTTTTAGAATTGGTCTAAATGCAAATCTGGTTGTCTTTTGATGCACACACATCCAGTAACTTCATTACTCATGAGACAGCAACGCAAACTTTAGTTCTTCAGTTCTTGTAAATGCTCAATAAAGTGATTGTAAGGTCATATAACAAATGGGAAAATACTTCCCTCTATTTGGCAGACGTGTCATAGCTGCTCTTACGCTCAGGCTGTTTGGTTTAATCTGGACGGATAGGAAAGCCATCTCTTCAAGCTGTTTCAAAACACAGCCCAAAAATGTTTATATGATTAAGCACTTCTTTAATTCTGTAAACACCATGGAATCAGCCAGGAAATTACTTTCATGACTCAATTGGTCTCACCGAAGGGGTTTCTTTCTCTGTGAAGTCTGAATTTGGAAAGAGACCTTTTGTAACGAGAAATGACTCTGTGGCATCTTCATTTATGTAGAATCATCTTCCAAGGTGTACAGTATTTGCTTTAGATAGGAAAATGGAAATATTTTTTTTCTTACTAGGTAAATTGATGTTGTAAACAGCTGGAAGATATCTTAGAAAAGCTGCTGGTTGGAAGTGTTTGAGATCTTGGCAGCGAGAGAAGGCTTCCCTGTTTCTGCCCGCTGTGGATACTTACGCTATACACGGTCTGGTTCAAGCCCATTAAATACTGCAGCATGAATCTAGGACCATGGTAGCCACAGTGTTATTTATTGAATTGGAAAGTGTAAGAGATGCGATCAGGTACGGGGACTGCAAGAGCACATAAAACGCCTTGATGTTAACATAGGATCCCACCTCTACTGTGCTGTCTGTGACAACTACATATGGTCTAAAAAGATGGAAAGAGATGTAAGGGCTCTTGGACACAAGCCCAGGGGATTATTGTGAGCACATAAAAATCCAAACAGTTTATGTATCTACCTGATGACAAGGAGGCTAGGGAAGAATTATTATTCTAACAGAAATAGCCTAAAATGTTTAATTCAAGTGACAATTGTCTATTTTTATCTTCAGCCAACTGGTTTGGATTTTTAGCGACCGATGTTAATTTAAGTCTGTATCTGTTTATTTTTATATTTGTTGTACAAAAGAGAAATTGTGACTTTACTACACAAATATTATTCGAGGTCCTGGGTGCTATTAATTTAAACATACCTCCACCAGAATTAGGGGCGATCGGGTCCTCCAAAGCAGTCATGAGATATCAATCACAATCGTGTGTGCTAGCTATTCATCTATAGGTGGGACAGTACCAGTTTTTTAGCCAAATATTTACTGATTTTATTTCTGATACCAAAACATTTCTCAGCTGGATAGATTTCAATGCCGCTTAAAGATGCAGCACATCTTTGTATCACCAGATCTGTTCCTCTTTAGAGCCCAGCTCAGCAGATTATTAAGCACATGCCAACTTGAAGCACCCGGGTGTAGCCTTACTGGACTGTCTGGTTAAACCCCTGGCAAAGCTGGTGCTCCCTGGTTGGTTTTTTTCCAATACATTTATTTCTGAAACCAAGGCTGCCAGTACAGACACTGCCATTGCAGAGCATCGGGCTCAGCATAGCCAAATCTCCAGCAAACACAACCAGCACGAAAGCCGAAGTGCAGCGCGTCCCCAGCTGCCTGTGTGCTGTTGGGTCCGTTGGCTCCTCTCATTTCTTCATTTTAAGGTGTTCAGCCAACGGCTGCTTGAGGAGTCTCTAGTTGGTCGGTTGTGCAGTCTAAATATTTAGGGCCAGTTCATAGAGTTGCTTTTTTTTTCTATGAAAAATGATGTATTTTACTTCCTATGTATAAAAGTTTCTTGTAAATTTTTGTGTACCTATGCATGTTTTTCAAGGGGCCGTGTGTTTGTTTATAAACTGTTATTTTTTTTCTAAACACAGAATTGTAAAATATCTTCCCCCATCCCTTTCATTTTCTTTTGACTTCTGAATTATTTGTGAAATAAATCTTTCCCAGAATGAATGCTTCCCTTGTCTTTAATGCTCAGCCAGAGCTGGGGTTGAATTTAGAAGAGCTATTTGGGGTTACTCCTGGGGACTAGAGGATCCCCTGGAGACCCTAAGAGAAATTGGGATGTGCAGAGTCTGTTCCACAAATAAATAAAACTGCCCAGTACCCAGGCGTTAATACTCAGCCTTTACCCCATGAAAAATAAGATGTATCCTTTCCTGTAACATCCTGAGAGTAAGGGAAAATCAGTGTCTGTCTTTAAGCCCCTGCAATATAAGGGTTTAAGTAGATTAATGGGTTAGAAAAAGCATTTAATGAAGTAGCGCTGCAAAACACAACTGAGAGGAGCTCCTCCTCACCTGACCAGGCTGTTGTTAAATGTACTTTTATTTTTTTTTTACTGGAAAAATATGAAGGTTTTTTTTTTGTTTTAAATTCCCCTTGAAATTTTCTCCAAGCTCGCACTTGCCGACAGCACCACAAATCAAACCAAGTCGTTTCATGGTAATTCAACACCAGCTTGGTTAAAGGAGCAACACGACAAGAGCTCTACAGCTCAGCCCCCAGGCAAGGAGCACCATATGGCTTTTGACCAAAAATGTGGACAGAGCCGTGTGAGGGAGTTCTGATTGACATGAAGGCCATGAAATTGTATGTTTTCCATTACATACACAAAAAGATCAACATAAAATGCAGAGATGTTTGTACTGCTCCAAGGCTGGCTGGATACAGTTATGGTTGAACGGTACCTACTTGTAAAACCCAAACCAAGGACTGACGTGCTAACACGGTTATGGAGCTGCCAATGGTTCCTGCAGAATTCCAGTTTTGCAGCTATTGCGTGCTCTGCAGTTACAAACTGCCCCTTTGAACTGACTCATGCCCAGTTTGTGTTTGCTTTCCCCCCCAATGTCACTGCTGCAAAAATACCTCCCTCGCTGAAAATATTGGGGAAGATTTTCACAAGCGGAGCTTAAAAGTAAGCAGAGAAGGGTTTTCAGGCTAATGCTCCAAAATGCTCTTGCAAAATTTAGCTCCTGGTTGGCATAGGAGGAAAACAGTGTAACACCCCAAATGTAAGGCTGACATTCCCATCCTTTGTACTGTATTAGCTTCCTTCCCTTTGGCGCTGGCTGTGGTTTTGCTAACTATTGTCTCCTCCTGCTCAAGCCATATGCTTTACTGTATGGTCATGAATGAAAAAAGCAAGAGTGCTGTGTGTGAGCAACATTGCAGACAAAGCCATGTCTAATCAAGAGTGCTGTGCGTGAGCAACATTGCAGACAAAGCCATGTCTTCTTTCCCTTCACCATATACGTAAGTCAGGTAAGTGAATACTTAGGAACCAAATATTTTTTTTTTTTTTTTCCCAGATGGTGGTGGGATTCAGGTCCATGCTTTAGTGAAGAAGACATAAAAACTTGAAGGTTGAATGCAAGTAGAGTAGAAAGAAAAGAGAAACCCATGTGGATGTGAGTGAGGGTAGAAGTTTACAAAAGGAGTGAACTTGATAACCCTGTTTTCCCACTTTGCTGGTAATTGTCCAGGATCAGCGGGATGCAGGGCTCTCCCTGCTCGTGGTTTTAGGAGAAAGGTCTTGCTGCCTTGCTCTGCCTTCTGCTGCCTGCTCCTCATCCTGTGCTGAGCTCATCAGAGGCTATGTATAGCACGGGCATACCTTGGGGTGGGTGTTCTTCCAAAAACCCACGTTCATTTATAGGATGCACCCAGGCGATGTTTTCAAAGCCATTTTGCAAACGACGGGGTTGGTTCTCATTTATACTAAGGACCTACTTTAAGGCACTTAGAAGACATTTATGCCACTTTAGGGTGTGGATAGAGCAATGTAAAGAAGCCTCAGTGCAAACAGAAACCACCCTTATATCTTGTTGACAGTGGTTAAAATCAGGTGATGGAGTTAAGTCAACAGACAAGGTCTCCCTTGTGCAGCCCTCGTCTGCGCGGCGTTTGCTCCTCACCCCTCGCACCGTGTGAGCAGGCAAGGGCTATGTGCAGTTTCCCTCTTCATCTGCTGCGTAGCTGAGCACGTTGTCGTGCTTTTAAATGTCAAATTGAATATAAAGCTATTTATAGTGGGCTGAAAGTCAGGAGGCTCAGGTGTCAGCTGAAGGAGAAGGGAGCACAGGCTTGTAAAATAAAGGCAGTGTTGCTTCTCATTGGGCTTGGGGATCTTCTGAGTTGGGGGCTGTGGGTGACCGTGACACCCCAAGAGGACTTGCCAACATGGACACTGTCTTGAGAAGGGCTTGATACTTATCCTCAGGTTTTCATTTCAGTAGCTATTTTCAAGGCTTGTTTCTGCACTTTTACACTCGTGGAAGCTAAGAAAATGCCATCTATGAACTATGGCCAAGGGGCCAGAGGACACGTTTGTCAGAAACAAACCCTAAAAGCAGCCTAATTTCCTTCTCTACAAGCTTAACAGGGCTTGTGAGTCGGAAAAAGAAAGAGTAAAACCTGACACAGGTTGACACTGGGAGGGTTTTTGATACCGTCTCATTTGATGTGCTGGTAATCAAAATACAGTTTAGATAAAAGCAAGGAGGCTCTTAGATGCAATCAGTAACTGTCTGTCTGGAGAGTAATTCTCAGTGGTTCACAGCTAATATCTGTTTTGTTTCATCTGTTTAATAATTTCATTAATAATCTGTGTGGCAGAACATGCTTATTAACTCTGCACAGGGATGGATGGCACAGAGCCGAGAAGGACTGAGAGGGTGCTGAAAGGTGAGGCTGGAAAACAGAAATCACTCTAAAAGTTGGCGAAACAGCCTGCGAAAATAAGCCGGCGCTTGGAAGGGAGGAAGGAATACAAAGAATAATAAGAGAGCAGTCAGTAAGGCAGTAACTCAGCCCAACCGAGATTAGAAACTCAAAAGCATCACACTGTTGCCAAGGAGATCAATGTCATCTCAGATGTGCACAGAGGGACACGTTCTGCAGGACGCTGAGAATCCTTTCTGCTTTGCTTCGTGCTGTTAAGGTCTCTAGTGCAGGGTGACAACTGGGTTTGTACACTGCTGCCCAAAAAGTATCCAGTTGACTGTAGGAAGTCCAGGAGGAAGCAAAGAGAGAGACCTGAAAGCTAAAGCAACCCCTGAGAAAGGGGGAAGGACCACTGAGGACAGCAAAGGAGAGGGAGAGAACTCTCGAGGTACATGAAGGTACCGTAGGGGGAGAGAGGACATCTGTTCTTTGTGCCCAGGGGACCCCACCGAGCTTATGGGCTTGAGCTGTAGTAGGAAACGTTGAGATTGGCCATTAGGAAATGGTCTGCCTGGAATATACACTCTGCACAGTCTTTTCAGGCCATTATTCAAGGTTTTTAAGAAAATTGCTGGATGGCAGCTCCTAAGAACGGGATAGCCACTGCTAAAGCTGCTTGGAGCGGAGATGGACTAGAAAATGTCCTGATGGCTCTCCCAGTTGTAATTTCTATAATTTTCATGGCTAAAGGAAGCATGAAGTCATATGGAAAGGGTTGTCATCAATTTGGATTGGGACAGTGCACAATCACGGACCAGCATTGTCCCATGGGTGACACAGATGATGAGCTTCTGGTAGAAGTGACCTAGGCAAAGGTGCACGGTGCTGTACCAGTATGGCTAGAGATAACAAAAACTAGTCACTGCTCTCCTACCTGTTGTTCAGGTTTTTTCTTTTGCCCTGTAGGTCTTTTGGCAGACAAAAGAGTCCTGTGGGATCCTGAGGCGGGTTTGCAGTTGGACCCGTGGGTCTCCTGCTGTGTCTGAGGTAAAGGACTGGGGACAAACCGAGAAAAATGCTGATCTGAGATGCTGGCAGGGGGTGATTTGGGGCATCCCTGTAGGGATGTCACTGAGCAGTAACACAAACTGAGTGTGGGCTGCTGGAGAGCAGCACAGGCTGCTGAAATGCGGAGGAGGCATCTGGTACCAGCGCCAGGCGTGTAGCACCCTCTGAGGGCAGGCTTCTGGTGGGAAGATGGAGACCATGGAAATTTTCTCATCTGCAGAGTCATGAAACAATCTCAGGCGTCTGAGGGCAGCTGGCCAGCTCAGCAGGCTGCTTTTCCCTTTCCAAATACATGAGTGAAGTAAAGCTGTCTTAAACCGTTACAGTAAAACAGACAGACGGAGCTAAGTAGCCTAGTGCTGGTCAACATTTTCTGGGGAACAGCTTCTTTATCAGAAAGTGATGGTTTTTGTAAATGCAAAGCACTAAATTGGAATTTATTTGGACACCAACCATTTTAACAAGAGGAATAAAATGATGAAAACATTCAAGTTTTGATCAGCTCAAACATCTGAAGTCTAGAGGAAGAAAAGGACTTTAAAAGCCAACTCTAGTTGACGTGGACAGCTCAGGGTGCAGCTCCAGAAAATACTTGTGATCCTCTTTTGAGGGGAGTTACTGGAAAAGTGGTCAAACCTTGGCCACGTGCACAGCTCAACGGCGAGGGCTCGGTGCTGGTGGGGTCCCTGGCCCCCCCAGTTGTCCCACGTTGACGCAGAAGAAACTTGTGTGAGGTCTCTGCTCTTCTCTTATATAATCCATGACTTCAGATAAAATTAATGCCAAGTACCCAAAAAAGGGATTGTGTGTGCTCTCTCGCAGCCTCTTCCCGTAATCCGAACACAGCGTTCGACTGTGACAGTTTTGCCAGTAAAAAAAGAGGTTTTTCCCTTGCCTTGAGATCCAGATTTAAAATTAGCTGTGTCTCAGCAGAGCCATCGGCAGCGATCCCTGCCAGCCTCAGTGCTCGGCGTTAGAGGTTCAGGGCCGTAAAAGAGCCCAGCAGCCCCGTTTAAACAGTGACCAGGAAAGTTTGTTCAGGGAGGGCTCCCTGGCCGTTAACAACAGGAGCCTCCATTAGCTCCTACGTTGAGAAAACCAGTCCAACTTTATAAAAAGACTTCCAAAAGTAAATATTAGTGAGTCACAGATACTAAATATTAATAATTCATACATTGGGAACAGGAATATTAGCAGGGGCTGGAAGGCAGGTCTTTTTTATGTGTAATATTACAGAATTGGGTATGTGTTCTCTTTTTTTTTTTTTTTGTCTTGCATGTGCCAACCTTTCATGTCCGAGATGCAGGCTTGGAGAGGCTCCGAGGTCTTGGGTCAGTGAAGCTGGTTGGTGTTGGAGTTCCACGCGGGGAGCATCTTGCCTGGAAGGGACCCAAGCAGGGATGATGTTGACCAGCGCCCCTCATCCGAGGGTCAGTATTGAGGTACTCCTGGGGCACCAGAGTGCGACTCCATACTTGCAAATTGCAGATAAATTAGGGTGGGTTTTCTTTTTTATTTTTTTTTTAAATTGCCAGACTGACCTCTGGGAAAAAAAAAAATCGACCCCAAATCAACCACATTTATGCAAATTTTATACAACCACCCAACTCCCAAAGCACTTTTGTTGCATTAAGGAGCAAAACGGAGCAAGAACCACCCCTCATTTTCCTAGCGAGGCAGTTTCAAGTGAAAAGTGGTTTTGTTGATCAGAATGCAAAAAAAAAAAAAAAAATCAGAGTTTAAAAAAGTGAAATTACAGTTATTTCAGTTATTTCTTTTTATGTTTGAAAGCAAGGCTTCTTAAAAGTTTATTGGCACTGAAAAGCATTAATGGAAAATTTTAATTAGATTTTTTTTTGTTTAGTTTCCCCTGGTGTATAACTGGCATTTGCTGGCTCGTGGTGGAGATTGAGGTGTTGTCTGGGTGAAGAGGGGAGCAATTTTTAATTTTTTTTTTTTTTAATTCAAAAGGGGTGTCAACTGAGAAAAAAAAAGATTCCAGGCAGAACTGCAAAGAGAAAGGCTTTTCTCAGAAGAATGGAGAGAAGGAAGAGTGAAGAGCAAGAGGCTATGATGAAGACTCAAGTCGAGCCTGGAGCCTTATTTTTGTCAAATCTGAGAGCAGTTGTGCCTTGGACATTCAACGAAAGCCAGTCCCCAGAAACCAGAGGGGTGAGTGGAAGTCAGGATGTGAGGTGATCCCGATGATTTGAACCACCACAAAAGCTGTGATCTCATTTATGGAACTATTAAGCCAGGGTCTGAGCTAGTCATTGCACTTCTGCCCCAAGTTTGTCTGCTCAGGGTTTGCACATGAACCCCAGTTCTGTACAAACTAGAGGCTCTAAAGCAGACAGGCAGGAAAATGCAGATTTTCTGGAGTAGTGGCATCTTGGTGAGGGTGTCTTTAGGGGACAAATGATTTCCACCATGGAAGAAGCAGGACGGAAGATGGCATCAAACCATGCCTCTGGGTGTTGATGGCTGTGCTGTTACAGCTGGCACTAAGAAAAAAGTATGGGCAATGGGAGGGGGTCTGTTACACAGGCTCACCAAAGGATTGTCTAACTCATGAGTGGTCCTCAAAATCTGTTGGAGGATATTGCATGACAAAAAATGAGGTAATCAGGTGCCACGGGAAACCCACAGACTTGAACCGCAGCTACGTAAGCCCTAGTCTGCAAACTGCGTTGCTCTGATTCACGTGTATGTGATGCAGTTTTGTAACAGCTGCTAACTAAATTGCAACTATCTTGATGCTCATTTCCTCTTTTATTTTACTGAGGTCTGCGTTAGACCCATTGTTAGAATGCCAGCAGAGTGTTGGTGGGCTGATGTGGAGCAATGTCAGGACCTTGCGTCACTTGGTATTTAAATGGAGCGTCTTGCACAGCCGGTCCCCTCTGGGCATGGTGGTACCTCTTCCTGAGCATAATCACCCCTCGTGAAGCCCTGCTGGTCTGCTGGCAGTGCGGTGGCTTGGATGTCAACCCTGACGCACATGAGTCAGCAGATGATGAGATGGCGTCATGCCTTACGCTGCAGCCCCATGCACAGTGCAACTTGAGCTTTTGGTGTTTTATCCTGTTTTATGGCAGGAGCAGGAGTTATGGGGCAGGAAAGGTGTTTACTGTTCCAAATCCAGAATCATGGTGTTGTGAGAGGTGACTTGTGACGCATAGCAAAAGCAAGAAGGACGTGTCCAAGTAGGTCTTGACTTCAGGGCACAGGATATGATTGCGATGAGTCTGATAGTTGGTTGCATCTTCTTAGATGTTCAGTCACTCTTCTGCCTCATGCCAGCTGGGACAGTTGTCCACAAACTCGTCAGTGTATCAGGGCTTAGAGTTAGTGCTCTTGGGACATGGGTATAGTTTCCTTCGTATTGGGTGGCCAATAACAAGATCAGAGGGAATAAAATGAACTTTTAGGAAGAGAGACTATATTTTGATGAAACAGATAAGAGAAAAGCAAGAAAGTCTCAAAAGAGTGTGACATAACTCTTGCAGTTCTTGACTGTATCAAGAGCAGACATGGAGGTCCTCATGATGTGCCATGGAAACGGGCCAGAAGGTGCCCATATTGCTCTGGGTCAGTGAGATATGGGTTCTGGACAGGAGGGCTGGGAAGAGGAAAGGTTGTTTGTCTCCTTATTAATGCTGCCGATTATTCTCTTCCAGAAGTAAGGCAGGCAGATGTGAAACATCTTTCCAATGATGTTGAAGATGTTATTACACTGTCTGTAAGCCCTATTTGGCTGATTCAAGACTTCCAATATTTGTGCCTCGTCACCATAAAATCAAGAGCTGCTCGCATTCTTGTTTGCCCAGAGGAACCAAGCTTAACCACGAGCTTTTCAAGCCAGAGAAACTAGGGCCGTGTCCTGAGGCACAGAAAAGACAGCTAGGCTTTGAAGCTTACACGATTTTCCTTTAGTGAGATTTTACTCGTGTTGGATCCCTCTACACAGCCTGACTCATGGCTTCAGGAAGGAGAGAAATAGGTATTGCCTGCTCAGAAAGCCAACTGCTAGCATCTACAACCAAACCATCGTGCCGAATTCTCAAGTTTCTTGTCTGGATGATCTCCAACTAAAACTTCCCGTCAGGAGTCATCCAAGGATACAAACAACGACCAGTTCCATACCGCACATCTCACTCCACCAGTCTTGTGCTCTCCTTTACCCATTTCTTGTCCTCTTTGACATAATGTCCACTGTTATTGATGTAAGATTTATTTTTGGAGTGAAGATAAGATTGCCTGGTACATTTTGGAAAAAATATGTTAAGTCAGGACACCCTTTTGAACATAGAGCAGTTAAACATAACTCTGTGCTCTCTTGTATGATTTTTTTTGTCCTGAGACAGCAACTCAGATTTTGTCAATGGACATCAGAGCATGCAGTAGCTCTGTGTCCAGCACTGAACAGAGATGCACAAAGTCATTTTGCAGAGCTTTGGTGCCTGCTTTAGCAATGTTAAGCCAAGGCGTGGCCGTTGTCTGATCAAAACTTTTTTGATGGGAAAGTTGAACTTCTGACGTTGGAATTTTGTGGCCTTTTAAGTAAGGAGTTGACTTTTTATCTGGAAAATTTTAGCTCTCTCATGGGAAGGTGGGAGCATGGCCAATCTAAATACTAAAGAGAGTCACATATTTCTTGAAACATTTCTTCCATGCTCTGGGAAGCTGGTGGGCAGTCACTGTGTGTTGCTCTTTTGCTTACAGAAAACCTTTCCAACCTGTCTTGTAGGTGTGCTGCCTTGACATTTGACATTGCGCGGTATGGATTAGGAGAGAGAGGTCTTGCACTATGCTCTGACAATTGCTATATTGGGGTGCTTTGATAGAAGCATGTCCTTACTAGACACAATTTCTCTGCCTTGTGATAATTTTTTTGATCTCTTTTGATGTCTTGGAGGATCTGTAGAACTGGTCCCAGGTATCTGGGAAATACAATTTGTAATCCTTCAACTTCTTAGCCGAAAGAAACCAAATATTCTGCTTTGGATTTGCAGTACTTGAACCTGTGGCTCAGACCATGTTCTTCCCTGTAAGCTATCCATGAGACTGAAACTGTAAATGAATTGTTCAGGGTTTGAATGGGACAGGGTTTTTCAAGGCACAGTGAACCCTCACCAGCAGTATCTGAAGTGGTGTAAACTGGCAGAATCCCATTGCAGGTGATGGATTTACTTCATATTCTGGCTGCAGGTGTCTACAGCCTAAAAAACCACCTACTGCTGCTGCTAGCAGAGTAAGATATATAATGTCATGCACACTAAACACAACCTTGTATTCAACGGCAGTTAGACTAAAAGCAATCTCATCACTGTCCTGGGTTCAGAACATGGCTTGGTGGGGTTTACAAGCCTCAGCCATGAATTATGCCATTGCTGACGGTGGTTTCCTGTTACAGCTGGAAAAGCTGCATGGATCCAGGCAGAGCTGCCCTCTCCCAGGGAATCACATGGGCCTGGAAACAGAAATAAACTTCACGTGGCATTTCTTCTAACTGACGGCTTGCTCCTCTGAGGTATATGGTGTATCAGGAGACCAGTGTCAGAAAACGTATCACTCTTCACTTACTATAATGTTATTTCTAGAAGTTTGCATGGTTTACAAAGAACAGAGACCTGATAAAACGGTTGGATAAAGCATAGGGTAAACTCAGCTGTTCTGCAGATGTGAGATGATAGAAAGCCATTTGGGTCTGTCTCTTTTTAAAACAAACCAGCTCCTTCACTTCAGCATGCAATCTCTTAAGCACTGTCACAGCCTCTCCACTCCAGTAGAAAGAACAAACATCCTCTCCATGCTTTCACTGTTGGAAACCCATCTGCAAGATGCATTTTAGGCTTTGTGCATGAATATATTTTTCATAGTCTCAGGGCTCTTTGTGGGTAAAATGGTGTGAGTAGAACAATTAGAATGAGCGTAACAGCTGTAAATAAAATGGGAAACATTGCTTAATAAGAATAATTTAGCAGTGAGCTTGATTTTATTGTTCCTAATCTGTTGTCTAGAGATTAATTTCTGCGAAGAGGTTGTTAAAGCTCAAGGGTTACATACGTGCATTTCTCCATTGATGAACTCAACTCTTCTCTTGGCCTTCAGGTTTCTTCATTCCTACAACTGGAATTGCAGGTAAGTGTCATGAGACATTTCCTGATGGAAAACTGATACCTGTCTCATGACTCCCGTGGGTGTAAATCTGAAACACACTACTGCCATGCTGTTGTCCTTTGCCCTTTTTACCTGTTGCAAGGGTTCTTGGAAATACACTCGATTCTCTCTTCTGTTCTGCTCTACATGGTGATACACTGGAAGATATTAAACAACAAGACAGCAAAGAGGATATGCTTTATATTATTTTGTTTATAAGAACACTCTTTGGTAAATAGCTACACCCTTCATAAGTGTTTTTAATTTTCTCTTTGAAATAGGAAATAGGAAACAAGTAATTCTTTCATCAAGCAGCTCTTCTTTGTCATGGATTTTTCTTGTTTTAGGATACCCAAATAGTTTCATAATCAAAATTTTTCAAGAAAATATGAAAGATTGGGTACACTTTCTTTTTTCTTTTTTTTTTTTTCTTTTTTTAAAGTAAACCATGCAAAGTTCAGGCTGTGACTGTACAGCCATGACTATTCATGCTGCTGAATGCTTCATGCTGAGTAGAGCATCTTTCCATATGGGAACCAGTGTGTGATCTGCAAAAAGACACAGCAACTTTATAAAGCCACTTGCATGAGAGACTTCATCTAGTTTTTTTCTTATTAGATTCAGCAAAAAGCATCTTGTATAACAAATCAATAGCTCGAGATACATAGGGAAGAACGGTACCTTCAGACACACAGCAGCAGACTGGAATAAGATACTTTTGTGATGATCATTTCTCAGAAAGTGATGACCAGATCATGGCATTGCAGTGTCCCTGCTATGTTGCCCCCAGCAGCATGAAATGATCACAAAGAAGCTCTTATTTACCAGCTCATGCCTTCTCACTGGTAGAATTTCTGTGTGCATGCCTGATACCTGCTCCCTTTTCTCAAGTGGGGCACAGAGGTGGGATTCTCCTCGACTTCACCACGAGAGAATATTAGAAAAATTGAAATATTCGATCTGAAAATGAGGTGGTCCAGACCCAACTTATTCTAGGTTAGCCTTACATCCTCACGAAAGGTTTTTTGGTCTTTCTGTAGCTGGGATGGTTTCCTTTAAATACATTCAACTGTATTGTTCTACACTTCCAAAGAGTGTTATTTCAACCCAGTTTAAGGTCACCTTGAGAGTGGCTGGGCTTGGCACAGCTGATTTCTGGGCCCAGGACTTGCTGCTGATCTCGAGTTGTTGGCTGATCACACAAAAGATTTTATAGACTAAGGCTGAATAAACCCTTCAATTAAGGTCCTAGTAAAAAAAAAAAAAAAGAACCTAAGGTTAAAGCACTTTATAGCAAAACAGGCTTTCAGGAACTAGTCATATTAAGAGTAATGATTTGATTAGAGAATGAGAAACAGGACTGGGAAGACAGGAACCTGAGCTCAGCAATAAAATGAGCACAGTTGTTTTTCTTTTCTTGGAAACTGGTGAGCAAAGGTACAATTATACAACATGGCCAACGTTTCAGCAGGCCAATGCAAACGGTTTGTGCTTTTCACGACTCCAGGCAATCTGCACAAAGTTTTGCTTTGCTTTAAACTTTCGGGCCAAATCCTGGTGCTAGTATCCAGCACAAAGAGGTGGCAATGGGAGGGTTGGTGTTGGGACACTCTACTGGAAGTGGTGGAGGTGCCCGTGGAGGTGCACTGGCCATGCCAAGCCACAGGGGTGTTTGCCTCCTCCAACTCAGAATAAGGTTTTGGACACTATCAATCAATAAGAGTCACATTTAAGGATATTTACAAGTAGATTGTAATTTGTCAGAGCAACCAGGGCAGATAGTGTGGGTGGCATTGTTGGAGTTAGCTGAAATTGGAGCTTGAGGGAGGCAGAGGGGGATACAGAGGCAGCCAACCACCCACACGACCCCAGCGCCAGCCTTTGCTGCCTTTTGCAGTATTTGATTTGTTTTTTCCTTAGAAAACCAGGCTAAACTCCCAGCAGCAGATTGTTTTCAACATCTCAGCTCCCGAGTTAAAAAGTAAAGGCTTTGTCCCAAAAGGGGATACTTCCAGTATCACTGGAAGTGCTGAGGGATGTTTGTATTCTTGTTATTCTTTCTTCTTATCTTCCTGCAGGAGGAAGCCTGTCCTGGGAGCAGGACTGGTACACTTGGATCCTACTGCTGCAGTGTTAATGAGATGTCCTCTGGTTTGCTTGCAGGGATGCAGCTGTGAGGGCTGGGAACCAAAGGGATGGACAGGGAGAGGATGCACAGGCGTGGACTGCAGCTCTGTGCCTGGTGGGAGCCCTCTGTGTCTGTGTGGAGGTCCTGAGGGCAGGACCGAGGGAAAAGGCAGCCTGTCCCTAATCCTGTGCTGAGGGTTTGCTCATCCTGGCCCTCCTTCAAGGGGATGCAAATGCAGAGAGGCAGCTAGTACAAGGTGAGGTGGTAAAAGAAACCACTAGGCAGGATTCGTTGATGCTATCTTCATCCCAGTAGCTGTCCCATTTCATTATACTGAGGTTCGTATAGGGCTGCCGTCAGCCCTATAGCAGGAAAGGGAGATGGAGCCTGCCTCTGCTCCCCAGCCCTTGTGTGGGTAGCCCAGCTTCTCTTCCAGGCTGCATAACCAAGGGAAGAGCACAGCCCAAAGAAAGTGTCTTTGAGGGCAATGTCTGCAGACGGGACACTGCGGTGGGATGGGTGAGTTTATTCCTGTTTGCATTTTGACAGCTGGCTTTGGCAGCCTCGAAAACATTGCAGCCCATGAGCATCAAAGGGTTCCTGTTTGGATATGGGCAGAGCAGACATCTGAGAAGGAAAAAGCAGGACCACATTATTCAGAGTCGTTGTGTGTAATTGAATAAAGCAGCTCGGCGCCATGCAGGGGAGATATCGCGTCTCATCATTTCACACAGAAGTTGCGGAAGACTTCAGTCACGGGAAGGCCTCCCAGAATAAATACTCATCAAATACAAATGTGCATTAGTAGTTGAAAGTCTAGTGAGAAATAATTACATTGCATTAGCTGCGTCATTACATACAAGGCCACCGATGCTTTGACCACAAAGGGGGTTGGAGATAGCGCACGTACATGCTGCAAGAGACCCCTCCTTCTCCAAAATGCCCCTAGAAGACTGGGTGTAAGGAAGGCAGAGTATTCTTGGGGGGCTGTATCTCAAGAACTGTGTTAGCACAGAGTTTGCCACTCGTCCACTTGGTTCTACTTGGTCTAGTGAAACTATGATGTCTCCCCACAACCCTGACTTCATTTACCTCCTCAGAGGCTTTTAAAGGCTCTTGAATCCCTGTGTCTGTCACGTTTTGTGTGAGGCAGGTGTCAGCATTAGAAATAGTCATTAGAAAAAAAAATCATTATGGAAGATCAAGCATGACAAACTAAAGACATGTCTGTCAGGGCTGATGGTTGCTCATAGGGAAACATATCACTGGGCTGCAGTGGTTGTATCATCCAGATATTTCTGGTAGTGATTCAAGGAACTGCAAAGCCAGGAGGAGAAGCTGCATGAGCAGATAATGTGTGTGCGCTTCTGCGGGTCCATGCAGGTCCTTGTCTTTCAGCAGTGCTTTGTGCTCCTTCAAGCAGCAACATTTCAGGGGTGTCCGAGTTGTCACTCGTAAGGCAAACCCCAGCCTCTAAGACTACTTGATCCTCTAATGAATGTTTCTCCAAAAGCCTTGAGATGCAGACAGGAAAATAGCTTTCTGCTAGTTGGAAGGATAAAAGGAACAGTGATAACACAATGTATTTTGTGTGTTCTTTGTGTGGAAGAGGTAAACAAATTGTCTAGTCTGAGAAGCCATTTAGTCAAGCTTGGATGTTCTGTTGGAAAGTGTGACTGTGATTGCACCAGTTCCTTTGGTGGGGCTGCAAGGTAAGGTCTACTGAGTCAGCACATATTTCCGTTTACTTTACTCAATTTGAAGTACTGAAGCACTACATTGAAGCCCAATGTAATACAAGTTGAGGAGATTTAGACAGAATTAAACGTGGGGTTTTTTATTATTTTTATTTTTATTTAAATGTATCACTAGCAAACACTAAGTAATAATTGCACTGGCCTCAGTAGAAATGTCCTAGTCTGAACACAGCATTTTTCAGGTCCAAATCAGCTTGTGTTTGTGGAAGTTTTATGCCATTTTGCAAAGTTTATTTTTCTCAAATGAGAAAGAAACATCCAGAAATATCATGGCTTCTACAGAAAACAAGTTGGAATAAGCCAAGTAAAACGACAGTCTCCATTTGGCAGGGAGAGGAGATGATGCAATTAGCTGATCTTTATTAAGAAATGAGGAGAAAAGTATGAATTTGATATATAGCCTTTTTTTCTGGCCAGAAAAGCAGAACAGAACAGATAAACAGCTAAATGCTTTAGCAAAAAATGACCTGTGTCTGTGTCTATGGTCAGATAATGCTCAATTATAAGACTTAAGATATGAAAAAATAGACTAAAATAGATCTCCTGAATTTATTTTTCTTTTCTGTTCTACCACTTTCAAGTTTCCTTCAAATCTCTCCCATTTGCTGATTTTTTTTCTCTGATCTGGTATTTTGCAAAACTAGAGCACAAGGGATGCTTTCAAAAATCAGATAGTTTTCTCTTTGTTCTTTTCTTGAAGATATTGGAAGACACAAGCTGTTTGTGTAAAGTCTCTGCTAACGTGAAAATGTATAAAGCAGTCGCAGTATATTCCAGAAGAACTCAGAAAAAGCAAAAGAAAAGAAACCTGCTGAAGCTTTGAGAAAACCCTGTGTCTCTGCATATACCTCTGGGGTTTGTTTTTTGTTTTGTTTTGTTTTTTTCCCCATTTTTATCATTTAGACAGGTACTGAAATATGGAGGAGAAAGAAAAAGAGGTGGTTGTGCTTAGGCCAAATGGAGAAAGATGAAGCTTGCCCTTATGCTCGACCAGATTACAATATCACCAAGCACTAGACACAACCATGCTCATTTCCACTGGTTTCCGTGGATTATTGTCAGGTGTACTCCGGTGAAATAAGGCGTCTAAAATCTGGCCTCCATCATCCACTCAAGCTTTGGTAGGCACAAAGTTTTAGACAACTGCTTGAACTTCAGGGGTTTCATGGAACCACCAAACCTTTTTAAAAGATGCCCAGTAACAGTAAGAAGAGCAGAGTTTGGGGGCTTATTCTTCTCGCAGAAGCAAACTCAAGAGCAGAAGTATTTATTACCAAAGACTCCAGGACAGTGTTATAACGGGGCTTGCTATGGATGGGTGGCCTAGATGTGGATCCATGAGGTCATATGTACCTTCTAGCACCTAATGAGAGTCAAATAGATGATGCTGAGCATCTGGACCTGCCTCTGCATCCCTGGAGAAAGACAGACATCCCTGGGGAACCCAAAGGGCTTCTATTGGTGGTTGGGAGACCAGAGAAGGACCATAGCTCATTACGTTTGATGGGATGTCTCATTTTTTTACAAGCCACCTGAAGACTTCTCCTCAAGAGGTCAGCTCTTAGTTGACTAAGGAAAGACTGTGTTATGGAACAAGGAGGAACAAATCGGATTAAGGGCAGCCACCAGGGAGGTTATGTTACTGGAGCTGGCTGTGTGAGAAGCACCAAAGGAGGTACAGGATTTGTAGGGATCCCACAAGCCCCTCCTGGTCCTGTCATCCCATCTAAAAAATGGAATTTGTTGTCTCCAGGTGTCATCATCACTGCTCTCTCTCAGTAACCAGACCCAACAGCTGTCCTGCCTTTATCACACATGTGTGCTTTGAAATATGTGTCTTTATGAAAATTTTTCAGAGCTGTGGTTGACAAGTCATCGTGTGTGGCTGACCTAGCAGAGGTAACATCTGTCCAAAGCTGTATTTTCATGAGTGTGAGTACATCTGTTCTTGCTGCTACATCTATTTTTGAAGGTATATCAACAAACGCATTCTGGTTTTGACCTCAGACAAGGCCAATGGTGTAGTAGTCATCTCTTTCATTAATCAACCTTACGTCATTGGCTTGATTTAGTAACAGTTTTGTTTTGTTCTTTTTCTCTCTTTCATTGGTGACTTGCTGAAGCAATGTTTGCAAAATATTTGGGTTACATGTGGCAAAGCATGAAACATAGCTCAGGGTGAAGCCCAAGCTGGCAATGGTTTGCTGCATCAGAGATCTTTAGAGTGTGGTCCCTTGCATGACATTTGCAAACGAAAACCAGAGTTGTCTGAGGTCACGTCACCAGAGGTGACCCTGAGCGTTACCTTAAGCTAAGAGGCACCTTCTTCTTATTATTTATTTTTTGAGGTTCTCCTTGGGACTGTTTGTGGTGGCATTGCGTTGAAGTCTTCTCAGACAGAGGTGCTTTGCGGTGCTGGACGCTGGAGCCGGCTCTGGCAGCGCTGGTGGGGCTGGGTGTGCGACTGCAGAGCTGTGCTGACAGAGGACGGGAAACTTTTCGAGAGTTTGCTTGAAAGTGTTTTTCACATTTGGCAGCTGGACAAAGCAAACAGACACAAAACATCATTCTTTTGAACATTATAGCTAGTCCATCCATCAGAGGCTGTAAGAAATGAGAATAAGCCCATTGTCCTGAATGTTTCTCCTGTCCTAAGCCTGGAGAACTGATATAATTTATTTCCCGTATCATTTCTTGACCAAACCATACTCTGCACAAGATCTTATCATTTCCTCATACAATAATAACCAAATCTTTTCAACTATATTACATTCCTCTATCAGCGCAACCGACATCCTGTTTGCCTTCCGTGCTGCAGCTGCACATGGAGTTGAAAGCTTCAGGAATATTTTCTACAATCTCCTAAATCTCCAGTACAATTCGCTAGCTGCAGCCCCTCTCAGCTTTTACAGCACCTCCCATTTGGATCGGGGAATAAATTGCTTCAGGAAACATTGCCCAATGCCATCATACGTCATACAGTCAAACCTTGATTATTTGCATCTTATTTAGGAAAGCGGAGCTTTGCTTATGCTGGGAGCTCGGTATGTTCCCTGAGGTTTGCCTGGCGCTGCAGGAGTGCAGGTGTTGCAAGAATTTTGCTTCTGCAAAGCACAGGCACGGCAGGGGACAAATATCAGCGCTTTTGGGTGAGATTTGCAGCTCATACAAAGGGAGCTCTGTTGAGGTCACAAGTGGGGCTTCAGGGGGACTTTGCCTCTTGCCTCAGTTATATATTTTGTCTCCATTCAGTCAGCAAGGGTGCAGATATCACCCTAACACCACTGTGCCCCTGAAATGCACGAGCAGGGTGGTGCAGGAAGGAGAAGGCAGTGTCCACCCTCGGTTGGGACAGCGGCTTGGCTCTTCCACCTCTTCCCACGGGGTGCTGCTGGGCTCTCACGCTGCCTTTTAGCATTTGTTGCAGTAAGTGTGGCTTCTAGTTCAATATATTTTTTTTTTCAATAAATAACTCTTTCCAGACTGGATCACACAGTCACAACTGAATCGCAAACCCTGAGGCTGCATTAATAGGAAACACAAACGCGGGTTTTTGCTTTTGACATTCCAGCTCTGAGTTGCAGGGCTATAAGTGCTGTCTCCTCTCCTTTCTGGTCCATTTTTTTTATATTTTTCTTAAAGATGAATGTCCCAAAATCTTAAGGAAAATCAAAACCACATTTTAATCAAAATCTGACCATGAAGTATCACTCATGCCTTGTGCTGCTTGATGTGCTCAGACCCTGCGTTCTGCGGAACAATAACCAGCACTGCGTGTTGATGACTGAAACTCAAAGTGGAACTCATGGCTCATTCAGGTCAATAGTTACTGGTCCCAGGGGACAGGTATCATAGTTATTATGGGCTCAGAACAAAAATTGCATTTAAAAAAGTTTCTTCATGGCAAAATGGGCCGTGTTCTTCTTGAGGTTGGAGTGTCTTTGCATCTGTGCCAAACTGAAGTTTTTCCAGTGTAACTTTGGGGTGGATGACTAAGCAAGCATGTTGTTAATATATATATTTACCGCTGCCTTCAGGATGTTTGGTGTAAAGGGGGGAAAAGTCCTGACCAAGTCACAATTATATACAGTGCTTAAGCTTGAAGACACATTCAGGGTATTGGTTGCAAACAAAGCCAGTTGCTTCATGTGCTCCTTGCGGTGGTCTTGGAGAGCTGCTGGTTGGTCTTTCCTTGATAACGATCTTGATGTGCTTAGCTGTGAACACACATTTCCCATCTCCTCTTGCTGCTTTTCAAGTTTAGACAAATTAAATTTGTGTTCATACACTGTGTTTTCCAAAGTCTTTTTTCCCCAGTTAGTCTCTTTCAATTTTATTTTCATCACCTTTCCCATCCCCAAATGAAGGCCATGGTTGTGTTCGAGACCCAGCGACACCAGGCAGGATGGAGTAACCCTGGAGCACTCACGTTACTGCAACCATACACGAGGTTGGCTTTATCTCAAACAGCTTGAGTCCCACTGACTCCTTTGGTTTGCGGCTCCATCTTGCTCTTGGATTCTTCAAAGCCAAGTATGTCACCAGTTCCTCAGTCACACTTGATATCTCCTTTCTAAGTACAATCTTTTCTTTGCATAATTGGCTGATTTTCATTTCAGTCCATTTGATGAGTTATTTCAAGAATATTTGGAATTTAATCTTGGCTGGTTAATCTCTTGCAAACCTTCCTACTGTGACACAATCTCTTCCTTTGCAAGTTCACTCTTTGTTTCTTTACCCACGTCTTGATCGCAGATACTACCTAGAACCGCTTCATGGGTCTGCCCCAAGGACATGACGCTGAAATGATAAAACTGAGCAGGATGTTTTAATCACTTACAGATTCATGTTGCAGTGGTTTTGTCTCCACCATATTTACCCACTTTAGCTTCTCCGAACATCACACAGAGTCGCATTAAGACTCCCAGGGAAGTAAATCTCCAAAACTTTGTTTCTGCTCCATGCTCACTGGTGTCTCGCTATGAACATTATCCAGCTCTTGGCTAAGGAATGCCATATTTTTACACCTCTCTTGATAACAACAGTGGTCTTAACCCATACCTTTTCTTCGTGATGTTGATCTGTACTCCTCGGTGTGTCCCTTTTTTGAGCAATTGCACTGTTTTTACTTTATTCAACCCAGGGCTATCGTCCACTCTACGCTTCACATAGCGAATGAATCCCTTTGCTTTCGTTAGGGGGGAGAGAGATGAAAAGCTTCAGCAAAACAGGAAGCAATGACAAGATGTGGGTTTATTGGATTATTAGCCCCGGGGCATGAAGTTTGCATGAGATGATGCTTTTAAAGTAGTGGCATCCAAAGGTCACTGAAAGTGTCAGACTCAAGACACACATTTGACGAATTTCTTGAAGTTCAAGCGCTGGGTCACATGGCTTATCGAAAGCCATTATGTTAGGTTAGCAGCATGAATTATGTTGGCTTGAATTATAGGCATTTGGTGGAAGGTTTTTTTCTTGTTATGCTAAATTTATTGTGCAATTTTGTTTGGTACCCCAGGACCCCACTCTCAGCCTCTGAACTTTGATGGAGAGAGAGATCTTGCAGAGCTGGACTGTAAGGGCTTCAATTTAGATTTTCTGGGGTGGAAATCTCTTTACCTGAGCAAGAAATGCTAAAATGCGAACTGCCAAAAAGTGAACTGCCATCAGGGTATTATGCAACGTACACAGGATCAGAGCTCACAGCAATGAGTGCTCAGCCACAGCTGGTGATTAATTGTCTGGTCCACAGATGTAGCAATTAGATAAATTATCCTCCTCATTCTACTTGGGCTTGTATTCCCTCCTAACATGGGAATATACTCCCAGAAGTACTTGACATATATGAATTTTACTCCATTTGAGCTAGGAATTTCTTGAATAACCCACAAACCCAAAGGACTCTTGATTTTTATTTCCATTTCCTAATTACATTTTATTTTATAAATGCAATTAAACCTGATAACAATGGAACACAATGTACCAAACTTTCAGGGAAAAAAAATGAGATTGGAAAGAAAACAAGCTTTAACCTTTAGTGGAGTTTTTCTCTTTTAAATAAAACCATCTGTATGTATATTTTAAAAGTTTGTCAGGGCCAAATGTTGACAAACTCTACTATTTCCTAATCTGTAACCTGGATGATGACCCCCTCATGTTTCCAGGCATGTCCTTAGCCCTCTTATACAAAATATGGTGTAAGAAGCCAGAAAAGGAAATAATTTGCCAAAGATATATATATTAAAAAAAAAAAAAGGATAGATGAAGGGATGTATGCTACCTGGATTGAAGCCTTAGAGGAAAAAAACAAAAAAAAAAAACAAAAAAAAAACCAAAACCAAAAACCAGTCATTTATCCTTGTCGCAATCTGGTAGAGTCAGCTAAAATTAAAAAAAAAAAAAAATAGACTAACATACCGTTGACCAGTAAACTGTTCTCTGAAATATTTATGGTTTTTTTTCTCTTTTTCAAGCACAAACTGGAGATCAGGGCACGTGCTTTTCTTAAGCTTAGAGGGTGCTTGGATCCTGATTCTGTTTTAATTTAAGGTATGTTTATACACATACATAAACAGAAAAATGTTTTTAATTCCAGTAAACCAATTCATATTAATTAATCCTTATGAAAATAAGGATGAAGAAAAAGAAAGAAAAATAACACGGGTTCTCAATCAGTTCAGCAGTTTGACTTCAACCCCCCAAAACCCCCCCAAAACCTAAACCCCAAATCTCTTCTTGGCTGTTACTCATGCCTGAAGAAGCTGGGGTGCCCATCCAGCAGGTTTAAATCAACCGAGAAGCAGTAACTTGTTCCTCAATCCATCCCCTGCCTGAGGAGCTCCGTTCTGTGGGGTATGGGGACAACAGGGCTGAAGCGTGGGCCCGTGAAAGGCTCTTAAACATGTCCCTCAGATGGGACCTCTGACTTCCAACGTTTCTAAAGCTGTGGGTTTCTAAGGGCTGCACAGAGTATGGGAATTAGTCACAGCTTCCCATGCTTGTGTGTTCCTCCCTGAGCACATCAGGACCTTTTATCTGAACCAGTCCATATGTTCTCGTAGGGTTTTCACCTCTGTTTTAACCCGGGCTAGCTCATTGCGGTTGACCCAACTGAAATAAAAGCATTTTTTTCTTTTCAGAATAGACATAACATCAGTTATCCTTGCTCAAACAAAACCCTGTTAAAGCGACTGCAATTAAACTGAGAAAGGACATGGGATCTGGTCTTTATTTTTAAATTCTTGATTCAGATTGGCTCAGTTAAAAAAAAAAATCCCTCCTCCTCTTGCCATAAATCAGTGTGTTCTGGCTTTTGTCCCCAGGAAGAGACTGTCTGTTCTGTTGCCAGCGTTATTCCCAGTTTTTTGTCATAGTTGTAGGACTTGATTATCGTCAGGGGACAGCCTGTTGCCTTGTGGTCCTTCTAACAGTTTTCAGAAGAATGAGAAGACCTTCAGGTTGCGAGCCATCTCCTTCCCGTCTCTCCTCTAACCAGACTGGATTGGTGTTTTGGAGATGTTTGCATTTTCTGTCTGCAATTGGTCGAGGCCAGGAGCAATCTGATATAATTTAGAAGTCAGCTCTGTTCTCAGCAGGGAGCTGGTCCCTTTGAACCCACGTTGCTCCGTGACGCTGTGTTTCTTGCAGATGGTGCTCGGAGGTGCTTGCTGGCCACATGGTTTCACACCTCCTCAGTGTAAAGATCTGCACCGATGCCAGAAGTCCCACTTTTTTGCAAGACTTCTTTGCTTTTTGCAATGCTCTCATTGCATCTGCTCTCCCCGGCTCTCCCTGGACGAGGGCAGGCTGGCTGGCAGCTGGCAGGGGGGATGGAGGCCGTTGAAGAAGTAGAACAAAAATGCCAGATTATTGTCTGGACTGGCTCAAAGTGCCATCAGGTGTGAGGCTTGGATAGAGATTTGTGGAGTTTGATGCCTTGCCCAGACAGAGCTTGAGTTCAATCACTTAAAGGCATGTCCGGCTAGACACAGCCATTGTGTCGGGTCCTGGAACGGGAATATCCTGCGCTTTCAATCACAGCCACAGAAGTGTTTGGTTTTACAGGTCACTTCATTTGTTTCTGGCCCCTGCCCGTGATAAATAGCTCCGTCTACCGCACTCGGCTCTTGCGAAGCTGTTTGCTCAATGCCTGTAGGCGTTCAGACCTACCTGAGATGGTTTTTGCCTTTTGGCCCGGGTGGTCCAAACCCCAGACTGGGAAAGACACGCTTTGTGAGCTTGGCATCAGTGGTATTTGTGTGAGTCTGCCCTCTTGCTCATTAGACAAAGCCTGCGGTGGAGAGTGCATATCTCAGCAATGGCATCGGGAGGTTTTATTTGGAGACAGACTGAGATTTAGTGTCGTTTTTGATGGTTACAGATGAAGCTGTTTTCTGTTTGCACCATTATTTATGCTGTGATCATATTGCATCAGTAAAATACGCCGCTCTGAGTTTCAGCTCATGATCCCACCTGTCTAGGACTGTGGCCAAAGCTCCTCCATCCGTGACCTGAGCTGTCACTGATGTGTTATGGCTCTTCTTTAGTCTTTACACCACAGCAACAGTGACTGCAAAAAATATCCGTATTGTTCTAGCTGTGCCAACGCACAGAGCGGCCCATCAGTGCCATCCCTCCTTCTCCAGGGATCGGTGCTATCGCCCCAACAGCGGAGATGCAGCAGATATCCCCTTCCTGGCAACACATCTGAGAGGGCTTGTGGCCTCCTGCCTGCTGCAGAGCTGCCTTCATCAACAAAGCCGGGTAGGTAGCAAAATATGACCATTTTTAAATTTTAATAATAATCCTACCTCGGGCTTGGCAAGACGCGGCGTTGCAGCACATTCCTCCACCGTTGTAGCTCTGGGTTGGGGCTGTGCAGCCAGACGATACTGGCAAGGCAGCAGAAGTTGAGCTTGTGTTTTTTGGTGGGGGAATAAAGATTAATAGCACCAACTGTAAACTCTGGGTGGGGGAGTTTTAGGAGACCAAAAATGTCCTGACTCATGCCAGAAATCAATATCCCAGTTCTTGCAAGCAATACAGTGTTGTCTTTCCAGTATAGCCAGAGCCTAACAGCCTCCTCTTGTCTGAAAAGAATAATGTCTCTCAGGCAGCATATCCGATCAGACTGGATGGCTTTGCTCCTAGGTACAGGTGTCCTTTCTTTGTTATTGAATCCACAGGGTGGAAGGAGTCCAAGGCAGAACAGAGCATCATTCCCCAGCAACTCGTACCAGATGTTAGAGAAATGAACAGAAATGAAAGTCAGCGTTCCCTGGGACAATGGTATCAAGGTATTTCCTTGGCTTTTGTTTCATTGCTGGGAAGTTTACATGTGTTCTGTGTTTTGCTTGTTAATGGGTTTTCACTGCGGTTTGAGGGCAGCAGGTGGACAGTTTGCACTGCAGCCAGCTCTTATTAATTAAAATGAGGGGGGACAACATTAAAACCAGAAAGGGTGAGTCCAGTCAGATGGATGAGCGGTAGGAAAAGAGAGGTGATCAATGCAGAGTTCCCTGCTGCATGCCAATCACCAGCCTGTCAATCACGGCTCTGTCTGTGCAGGCTTTGACAGGTACTTGCAGTAGGACAGTGCTTCTAGTTCTGCCTCAGCTCCATTTCACCAGCCACACCAGAGCATCACGTAATTCCCTTAGTTTTGTAAAGCTGTCATGCTTTCTGTGATCCTTCTAATTTTTTTTTTTTTTCCTGATCTTCAACTGCTCGTTACAATGTTGTGGTTGCTCTTGGTGGGCTTGTTGAAAAAGCTCGGAGTTGCAAGGTACTTCAGGTCCCATCAGCTCTTCAAACGAATTGAAATAGTTTGGGAGAATCTTGGGTAAGATTTATTTGGGACTGGGCAAGTGTGCCATGACTGCCCTTAGATGTAATTTTTTTAAGTGCCTCTGAACCGGTATATTCCTGAATGCAGCATCCTACCCAGGATATGGAGGAGGAATGTATTAAGCTATGACATAGGAACCTAAAAATGTGCTATTGAATTCTCTATTGCAATTCAGTTACCATAAACAGTAATTAAAATAGTTATTGGGCTATCCACTGGCATGAGGAACATTACATACTGTTATGTTTTCCACAGGCCAAGAGCCAAGCTCGGGCCAGAGTCAGTCTTGATGCCTTTTATTTCATGCAAAGGGAATCACAAACATGAGGCTTTCCTTCACAGCCCTGCAACGAGCTCCACAGAGGCATCGCTCACCCAAAACCAGGATGCCCTCTGCTCCCAGGGCTCTGCAGCACGCAGCAGCACCTGCGTGCCAGCCCTTGGGACACACCATTGTGGCCCCGTTCACTCTCTGCCCACAGCCACATCCCAGCAAAGCGATAATTTCTGTTGACTTAAACTTTTCTCCTCTGTGACTGGGGCAGGGCTGTTCCCTTGCAAATGTTCTCTTCTCCGATCCAGCTCAGACTTGGTGAAGTGACCTCGGGTGCTCAGGGTTGAGACAGGAGGAGGAAAAAGGGAACCAAGCTTTGCAATACCCCTTTGGGAGAAGGGAGCTGAAGTTATCCATCCTTCTGCCTCTACGCTGAATTTTTTGAGCTTACTGTTTCCACATTTAAGGGCAACAAGAGCAGTACCAGCCCTCAAATGAATGGTTTAAAACTAATGTGTTTTTTTTAGGTCCACTAATTTTTATGTTCTTACTGGACAGTGTCCTCTCCTTAGGAAACTATTATCTTGCCTTTTTCCATGCTTCCCTTTGAAAGCCAATGAAGATCCTTTGCAAAGAAAAAAAAAAAAATCAAAAGAGCGTCAGCTAATTTGTCCCCAGAACCTGGGGCTACACCAATGTGCCAGAGACCCCGAAGTACCTGGAAATGTCATGAGAAGTGATGCTGGAAGGAGCTTCTTGCTCCCCTCTTTCTCCAGTGTGTTTGCTCCCTAGTGTTCACCGCATATGAAGGACCAGGGGACAGTCCCTGTGCCTCAGCCATTGGGGTTATATGACTGTGAAGGGTGAGGATGGGCTGGACTGAAAAGGCTTTTCTCTCATCAGAGCATCTGAAAAATATTTTGGATCGTGAGCCATTTCAAAATCTGGATGTAAAATGCTGACATAGCTCATACCTTTTAGCTAGGTTTCCTCCTCAAATGCTTGTAGAAATGACACGACAGTCCTGAACCCAGCAAAATCCACCCTTGAACATGTGCAGGGACCTTGGAGGGAAACTGAGGCATTGGAAGGGCATGGACAGTGGTGTCAGCAGAGCAAAGGGCTCAAGCCTGAATTCCCTACTCTAGCTGGTAGTCCCTGCAGCTCCTAGTGCTGCATCTGTTGGTGAATGCATCGACTTACACGTAAAGGTGCTGCCATGAGAAGGTTCATATAAATAGATTAGAGAGGTTTGCTTAAAATCAACTGTCAGACTCTGTAGGTTAATAGTTTCCATCCCCAACAACTGAGCATTCAGCTCGTGTAAACCTCAGCTCCATGTTCATCCCTACTCCAGCTGACACTACGGCAGAGCAGCTATTCATTGCAATGGTTTTCTAGAGGACAGCTTGATTAAAAAAAAATATTGGCAGAAGTACAAAAAGGGAAAAAAAAAAATCAGAAGATGAAGCCAAGACATCAGTGATAAAGTAGGCAGAAGTACAAAAAGGGAAAAAAAAATCAAAGATGAAGCCAAGACATCAGTGATAAAGTGGAGCAGAAGAGGCAGCCGGAGCCTTGGACCGCAGCGGGGACATTGTGTGCTGGAATCAGGAGTTGCTCCACTCCAGAGCGATCAATATTTGTTGTCCTGAGTGTCCAAATGCCAAAGCACTGTGTCACCAAGGGGGAGAAAAATCCATTGTGTAAATCTGTGGAGAGTGAGTGATAGGGTGTGATGTGAAGATAGGGTGGGATAATGTGATAAGTCTGTAAAAGAAGACATATAGATCATATACTTGGCTATTTGATGGCTGCGTTTTTTTCCCTCCTTGCAATCAGAACCTGTTATCACTCTGCGTGATCACGCCAGCTTCTTTCTAGGGCTTGGCTGAGGGTAAACTTTTGTACCAAGCAAAGGATTATGGAGCTGTTTGTCTCTCCTTTATCCAGGTTTTTCCACTGCTGTGGGAAGAAGAGTCACCAGGAAACTGCTTCGCTTTCTCCCTGGAGGTGGATGAGGGCTGGGAAGTCTTTGTCTCTGTATCCAGACTGGGAAGCCCACCAGTGTGGCTGAGCAAGGGATGAAGGTACCACCTGGTCCTCTTCCTCTTTTCCAGGAGAAACCTTAGGTACCAGCCTGTGAGTCTTGGGGTTACACAGCTCCTGAGCCACCACAACTAGACACTAGCTGCTTACTCCAAGGTTGCAAAGGACTTACTACCCATCTATGAATTCCAAACTTCTGCTCTAATTATTGGATTGCTCATTAGTCCGAAATGTCATCTGGGCTGCCCAGTGGCAGCAGTGTCTGGCTTAATCTAGAGATATTCAACAGAATTTATTTCTTCCATTGTATGTTCATGCCAAGCCAGGCTTTAGCAGCTTTTGAGTTGTCTAACTCAAACATGGGTATTTGTTTTCAGCCACAGAGTTAGCTTACTGACAAAGTTTTAATGTTGTCTGGTGGAGGCTCCTGTATTGCTCTTTGGCTTGCAAACCTGACTTTGACATGATGGTTAGGTGACAGAAGGGGTTTCTGTTTGCTTGGAAGATGCTACCATACAATGGTAATGGGACCATAAACTCAGGGCTAGGATAACATCAGGCTGCAAGCTACAAATTATCTGTCAAAGTAAGGAAATACTCATATTCAACCAAAACCAGACTTCACTCATAGTCTTCTGGGGCAAAACAGAGAGTAACCCTGCAAAGAAACACAGGGTGAGACAACCCCGGGACGAAGGGATGAAGGTGTCAGCAGCCTGCTTTGGTGTGCTGAAATCTAGGGCACATCAGCTTTTTCTAGCCACGAATGCTGAGCCTTAGAAAAACCCTGAAATTAATTTTTAAGAGTGCGTTTGGTGTTTGGCCAAGGAACTTTTCCTTGCTAAAACTTTTCCACTATAGCTGGCAGAACTGTAACTGCGCGTGAAAGATTGCACAACGCTGGCTCCCAGCACGCCAAACAACAGCGAAAAGGCAAAGAGCATCCCAGACATATCACAACTAGAGTTTAGATTAAACAGTTCCATAACCATATATATGTACACATGTGTGTGTATATATATATATATGTATATATATATCTGCCATGAACCTCTCCGTGTACCAGGTATAAAGACTGTAGTTCACTTCTTAATCTTTCCAGAATTAACAAATCCCAAGAAGTCCAGTTACAAAAAATATCAGGAGAAAAAAACCAAGCCTTTGGTTTATTTTAGAAATTTTTTGTGTTTCTTCTATGGGTAAGAGAATCTTTCCTGCGTTGCTTTCTGAAGCTTTTTCTTGGTGAATAGTTGCAGAGATCCTGTGTACTTGTGCTCGGCAATTTGTTCGTTGATTTGTGGTGCAGAGAAGTTTAGATGAGATAAAGCTCTGGCCCCATGTAATTTGGGATAATCACAACTACTGCTCCCTTGGCACAATACGAAAACCGAAAGAAAGATTTCTATTAGGTTTTAGAGAGTAATCGAATGATTTAATTTTGATAATGCTTGCCCATACTCACCAGGCACAGCAAAATTCAGGTAGATAGCCCAGATCTCGGTCTCTCCTCCCTATCCTCCCCATCTGGTTTTCATCTGTTCCCCGAAAAGACAATAGCAGTCTTTTGAGAGAAAGAGAGAGAAACTAACACCAATGATATAATTATAGTGGGGGTATGGAGGTCAGAAGAACATCTTAAAGTAATAAGGAAAACGGAGAGATGCATTAGTTGAGTCAATCTTCGCAGAAGAGGATGAATTCTGGTTTATATTATTGAACAACCTTTTCCCCAAAGTTTAAATCAGCGATGTTTTCTGCTGTAACTCACTTTATTCCATGGGTTTGTGTTGTCTTTCAGATTGCATGGTTTTCACTGCTGAATTTATAGAAAATAGTATTGGGTTTCTTAATGCTTAGACTTGTTTTCAGTCAAAGGAAAGAAGAAAAAGGAGTTTTTACAAAAGCTTGCAGAAATACACAGCTGAAGAACATTTGAATTGAACCTGAGACATGTAATGCTCTGCATAATTTGCCTACCATAAATTTTAAACTGATCTTATAGTTTGCATTATATACTTTTCATGATGCATTTCATGCCTCATTTACAGACACATTTATAGCCCTTACACAATGCTAGACGAGTGACTTCACATGCTTCATGTCAACGAGTTTGTTTTTTTTTTTTTTTTTCACCCCTGAAACTTCTGCTGGTTAAAATTAAGCCATCTTGCAGTCAAAGTGCATTTGCTTTTGCCATTTTTTAACTGCTCTTGGCCATCCCAGAGAATTTGATGAAAATGGCCAAGAGGGTTTTGACTCTACAGAGGGACATCAGTAAACAAGGGCTGGTACCCCTAAAAATTCCAAAACTGAAACTGGATCAGTCTTATATATCTATATGTTGTGTTGACCACCTGAGTTCTGACATGGTTAAAGGTCAAGGTGAAGCCCATCTAACCCTTTAAGTGTCCTTTCCAAAACAATCTCACCTACAGAAACAGAAAGAGGAGAGAACAATGTCGCTTTTTTACAGGCTAACAGATGTGAAAATATCTCCAGAGTAGCCAACAATAACCCAGCACAAATCATGAGCTGTTGGAAAGAAAAATACCTTTACACCGGGCTTTGAATAAACGCTGTGGCTTGGAGACAAGTACAGATTTTGCCCAAACGTTCTGGCTGATGCTTTGCCATTGATGGGTCCCAAAGGATGGTCCCATCACCATCCTTGCTTCACGCTGTACCACCCAAAAGTCTTAAACGTGTCAAAGCCAGAAACAGCAAGCAAAACACCGTGTTTATTTATATTTATTTCTGAATACACACAAGTGTATTTATATTCATTTCCAAAACCCTCAAGAGCTAACAAGGTTTGACTGAGGCTGCTAGGACAGGGTTATCCTTTGGCATATTCATAAACAGGGGACATGCAGAAGCAGGAGGAATCTGCCCAGGATGTCACATCATGGCTTGGTGTAACCACAAGGCCACTGTACATCGTACATGCACTGTTGCACCTGACTCACACAGGATGTGGCTTTCTTTGCCAGCTTGTCCTTGAATGTGGAAATTTAGGTTATTAATCCCTCAAGGGGAATAAGCATGTCCGTGGGGTGTTGCAAGGCTGGTGGCTGTACCCACAGCACAAGGAAATGAGTGGTTGAAGCAGAGGGAGGAAGGGAGGATGCCTTGATCATGCGGGCAGGGGATGTGTTACAGCCTGGGAGCAGAATAATCCATCTCCTGTCCTTCATGCAAGGGGAGAGACAGTCATATTGCTGAGACCCGCTGGGATAATTAACCCCCTGATGGGTCCATCAGCCCTTCAGGAGATGGAGGCTGGAGGGACACTGCCTAGACTCCAGCAAACTTTTACCTGATGCTGTCAGTGAGGCAGAAAATATTCCCAGCATGGGAAAGCACCTACTTTATCCTGGTGGCTGCTCATGTTTTCCAAGCTGAGAGTGTGCTTGGTGCTAGCAGCAGTGGAGGGATGTTGTAAATGGGTTGGCAGATGCATCCAAAGCCCAATGCACCCAAAGCCAGCAGCCCTGATCCATGCTGGTGATGCTCCTGTGCAGCCGCTCACCATCCTGCCTTGCTGCAGACAGGGGTAGGAACAGCCAGCTTTCAGGGAGCTGTTTCAGGAGCAGAGATTTACGCTGTGTTTGACAAGAAGAAAGTTCGTTTCAGCAGCTCCTGTTGGCAGCTGGCGTGCTGCAGGGAGGCAGCGGCCGCTTGCTTTCCAGCCCCGCGTGCTTCAGCTTGGCTCTGGGGATCAGATACCCAGGGACGAGGGGAATAGCCCCTGTTCAAGGACAGAACATCTTGTTAAAATATTTTCTTTCCATAAAACATGACAGTGACTTCTTTAAGGCTGTTGCCTGCCCGTTCATGGAGCAGAGCTAAGAACAAATTCCTCATGTGCAGCATATTTCTTTTTATGACCTGAAAAGCAGCACACAGAGCAGCTTCAGGATTTTCTTTAGGCAGCACTGATTTATCTCACACCCACCCTCCACTCCCAGAAACAGTCCATCTTCTGGGTTTTTTTTTGTTTCTTTAAACCTGGCCTTTCCAAAATGCCCTGTAGAGCAGCTCAAACGCTGCCTGTCCATCCTCTCACTGCCTGGCATCGAACCCATGAGACCCACTGCAACTGGGACCAGTTATTGCCTCCTGTGATCATCATGCTGCTTTGGTGATGGGGATGTCAGGGGCAAAGAGGAACCCGGCTGGCTTCCCCCAAAGCTGGGTTTTAGACCTTCATGTCTCCGTGTTGCAAGGAACCAAGCTATTCTCTTTCTGCTTTGTGTTTTTTGTGGCAGGTTGCCTTTTTGTGTGTGTGTGTGTTTGTGTGTGTGTGAGTGTTTGGGTTGTTGTACCAAAAGGTTTATTTGCTGTGTGAGCTGTTGGAGTGGCTGGAAGAGATGCCGTGGGGACCCTTCTGCCATACACTTATTCAAATGCAAAGAAGAGAGGATTTCAGATGATTTCCAAACTCCAAAAAAAGAAAAAAAAATCTTTGTGAAAACTAGGTTGTGGATCACATATACCATTGACCTCATTGCTAACTCCTCCTGGTGTTGTCTCTCTGCGGTTCCCCGCTGTTGCTCCCCCATCGATGGCTTTGTCGTACCCCAGCACCTCTGCTCCCCTTTGCCCTCTCATCCTTCTCCGCCAGGCTGAGCAGGGGATTTGTCAAAACCTTTTCCTCAAAAGGTTGTCAAAACCAGTGAAAGTGCTTTTGACACCTCTTGAAAACAAAAGGTTCTTTGTTTTTGTTTCTGTGTTTTTCAACAAAGATCCAACCTTTTCCACAGCGGGAAGAGATGTTTTCGATTCATTTCCCTAACAGCTGTAATACCTTCTATGTTCTTCCCTTCAAATCCTCTCTTAATCCCATCTCTAGAAATCCCTCTTCTCTTGTTCTCCTCGGCAAGTGTTGCATATCTTATCTGTTTTATTCATTTTTTTTTGTGTGTTTTTCTGCCTAATCTAGTTTAAGCTGTAAATTCTTCAGGGTAAAGAAGAGGGCTAGGTGTGGCAGTCTTTCTGTGATATCATTGACTTAGTCTGGATTAGATCACCAAGAATTAAAGCAGCAAGTGATACTTTCTGCTCAATGACAGTCACATTTAGAGAAACACATTTTTTAATAACATTATTTAGTAGTAAATGTGATATTTTGCATTTTAAAGTAGAGGATGGCTTAAGGACAGAAGAATCTGGTGTTCCTCAGCCCTTTGCTATGCAGCTGTCCATCACTGTCAGATGTTTTCTTGGTATTATTCCCCTAATAAATGACAGTCATCTCCCCAGCCAGCTAGAACCAAATGGCCAAATGTATTGAAACTCCTGTGATATTCTCCTTGTCTAAGAATTCTCTCCAGAGCACCTGAATGAGTTGAAAATGCAAAACCAGTGTTGAGTTGGTGGTATCCTGCTCTGGACAAAGATGAGATCTTCATTAACAGACTTTCTTCTTTTCCTTCTGATTTCACCAATTCTGCCGCAGGTTGTTATCCCAAAGTGGAGGCTCCAGAGTGAGAGCTGTGACTGCAGCCTCTGGGGTAGTGGTAAGATATGTATGCAAAAAAATATGCAAGTGGAAACAAATTAAGTTATGGAAATAGGTATTTATAAAATAAGGGTCTGGGCGGTGTCTGCTTCCCTGCGGAGCTGGAGTATGGGTCATGCTTTTGGCATGATAGTGACTCTGTGCTTGTTTATCAAGGTCTAGGAGCTCACATGATCTGGAACATTTAGAATTTGTGAAAATCTTTACATTTTTCATCTTTTCTGTTGGCTATACTTACAGAAAAACCATTACTCAAGTCCAGCAGTAATGGAAGCGAAGGTGGTGTTGATATCTAGTCCAGCTAAGATAAATTTGATTTGGTTTCCTTTCAGCGGTGTTCCAGGAAAAGTGGGAGAAATGACAGATGTAGAGATGATCCTGCCTATTATTATGTGATGAAAGTCCTATTTCTTTCTTAAAATGTCACTAACATTTGAAGCCTGCTTTTCCACAGGACGTTAGCAATATTTGATTATTTCCAACTGGAGGAATATATGAAATAACAAAGAGTTGTTACACTTGATAGTGCCTCATGGCTGGTGGTCTGGCAGCTGCTCAGATGATACATACAAACTCTTTGAGGAAAGCATCTTGGAGAGTTTTAAAAGCCTTTCTTAGAAACGGATCTATGTGTGATTCAATTCTTTTCTTCACTTCATTTCCTCAGCCATGACAAATAAATGTTACCAGTGTCAGGAAGAATAGTCCTGGTGAAGGGCAGTGGCAGCTCGTTCAAAGAGGGATTATGGCTGAAACCTGGGAGCAAAACACTGTCAGCCCTGCCCTTGGAAAAGGGGGAATGTTCTCAGAGAGAGGGATGTTTCATTAAAAAAAAAGCCCAGAGTGTTCCCTGCCCTCATGCCATTTTTTTTTTCCCCCTCATAGAGGAAGGTTGACCCCTTTCCTTGGGGAGAGCTGTGCAACCCCATAAAGAAACAATAGACCCTCCACTTGTATCAGAGGAGGTTCCATCACCTTTGTGTACCGGAGTTTTGTCCAGGGTCAGGGTAATTAATGACTGATATAATTAATCTCATGTTTGAGTGTTTCAAATAAGCCAATGAAGACTGTAAGCAATGATTGCTTGAGTAACTGCAGAAGGACAGAGGTACATTGTGGTGTCTGCTGCAAGATCTATTTTTCTGGAAACAATGACTAATCCAGCTTTTTCCGTGGAGGATTTGATGTACATCCAGGCTGCATGCATGAATCAGTGCTGAGAACCAACAAGCTGCAATTATTTACTTTTTACTTCTAGAGCTCTCTATTTTAGCTTCTGGACTGGAGGGACCCGATTTATTACCTCTTGTATCCTTCGCATAACTACAACTGCTCAGAAAGGATCAGGGGAGATGACACCATGGGTCTTCTGCTGCCTCCACAGGGTTCTCCTTTACGCATCACCACCTGAAGACAGAGCAGATGTCATCTGAAGTCAGTTTTCGGTCTGACGCAGCATTTGCTCATCTAGTGTGGTTGGTCTGTGAAACATCATGAGCACCAAATCAAAAGTGAGTATTGCTACTGTTACGCATTGTGCTCATTGACCTTCAGATGGTCTACAAGGAATAACACTCACCACACCCCAGTACTTACCCTGCAGAGAGAAATGATGCAATTCAAGGAAATCACCCTTCATGTCTGTAATCCAAGTAGTGGATGTAAAAGGAAGCATAAGGCTGCAGCAACAAGGACAAAGTGCTACTCATGCAGTAGCAATCCTGACTTGTAGGCACCTACGGGGGCGGTTGTATTCAATAGAACTAACCTTGCTTCAGCTGGAAGAATCTGAATATTACCCACAAAGATACAAATGACAAGAGGAGAGCTGGGTCAGACCTGGTGTCTGGCCTTTCAGCACCAGATTTGCACAGGGGACATATGCAGGAGACTGAAGAGATGGGCTGCAGGATGGTGGGCACAGTTAGGAGCTGCTCTTGAAAGATGCTTTCTAATAACGCCAGAGATTTTCACTGTTATTGATTTCAATTCCAGTTTCTTCATGTTTTCCTAAATTCTGTTTTTCAGTGTGGTCCAAAAGACTATCAAGGACTGTGGCTTAATTTTCCAGTGGTTTGTGAGTCTAAAAAGATGCCGTTTCCACACAGCCTGTTGTTCCCAGTGTAAATATGTTTTTAGGCACAGAGCAATATAATCCTCCAGATTTACAGAGAAGCTGCAAACCCTTCTGGCAGTGTCTAAGGCAACGTAAATGCTGTTTCCATCCCTTCTATTTATGGAAAACCAAAGGCCATCTATCTCCTAGATTCCCATGAGATTTTCTATAGCTTAGTCAAGAACCATGAGTTACTGCTTGGTAGGAGTTATTTCAGGGAAACTGCAGAGGATGTGCAGAGGCTGTGCCTCAGCAAACAGCCATGGTGTCTCCAGCCTGCCTTCCAAAAGGGACCATCGGGATGTCCTCTTGTTCTCTAAGAAATTCTAATTTATCTAGTTGCAGAAATGAGACTTTCATGTTAAACTCCTTTAACTAAAAGTGATCTTAGTTTTTGTGTCCCTGATCTCTGGCTCAGGTCTCCCTCAGTCCTGGCAGGAACATGCACGACTTTTTTTTTTCCCATAGACATTCTGTCATTGTAAAGTTTTTCTTGAGGAATTCCAGACTAAAAATTAAAGAAAAGAAAAAAGAAAAAAAAAAGGAACATTTAAGTTCTGGCTGGACCAAGAGAAATTCCTTGTGGTTGAAATGGGTAGACTTCAGCTATGTGCTGGCAGAAGGCCCAGTTTGAGAAGCGATGGGGGACGCATCGATTGCGCTGAGACCTTTTGGAGCCTCCTGGAAGGGCTGTTGGGTGTCCCTCAAAGTGCTCGTGCCACAGATGAAGGATGCATCGTGTGACATTGTGCTTGTCGTGACTTCAAGCCCTTGCATTATGCCAGGTGAGTGCTATACATCAACCGATTGATGCTGCTGCTGTCGTGAGATTTGCCCATCACTAATGACACCTTGGCAACCTCTGAGTCGCTGTTTGATTTATATTTACAATGTAATAAACACGCTTCTATTTATTTCTGCCGTTAGCACCTCATCTCGGTTTGTAGGAAGCCTTAGGTTGCTGAAGTACTTTGGCAAAAGTAGAGGGCAAAGTGGAGTTATTTCTAGTTTTCTTAAAAAAAACACCCTGAAAGACAGATTATTTCTATATTTTCTTGTATTTCTAGAAGAAGACACTAAAGGATCTGTAAATTTCTCTTGCAATAACATCTCAGGAAGACTAAAAGAAAAAAATAAGCCAGAAATTAGGTATGTAAAATTATTCCCTCAATTTTTTAAAAAATAATTATTTAAAAATAAGCTTCTAGATAAAATACTCTGGCATTTGATGAAGATATCATACTTTAAAAATTAAGAATAATAGGAAAATCCCTTCCTTGGAGAATTCTAAAAAGCAGGGACTAGAAAGAAGTTCCTGATCTATTTCTTACGGAAAATTTTCCTCCACTCAGTATCCAAACAGATGTTTTAAATTACATGATATAACTTTGAAAGTCTGGTAATTTTTCCTGGGAGTTTACTTGTTCCTGGGTTTTCTGTCAAGAAGAGCTGCCTCATTTCCCTGGAGTTCCCCTAATTGGGCTGTAAGTTTGCAAGAAAGGACTCGAGCCACTTAAGTTCTTGTGCTCCATCAGATGATTTCACATGATACCAGGGCAACAGTGGCTGCGGTGCGGAGGCCTTGGGTTTTTTCCTGTTGTTGCTGTGCAGGCTGGTCCCTGCTGCAGGTTTAACTGGCATCTTAAAGAAATCATCCTGCCAAGCTCAGCTTTTTTTATCTGATCTTTTCTCAATTCAGTAATTCAGTGAGTTGTTTCAGGTTTAGGACACCTGACGTCTTTATGACAATTGTTTCGTTAACCATGGTCTCAGTTAAGGAAGAGTGAAATGACTTGGGCCAATTCATTCTTCCCATAGCACCATGAGGCTCATGGGTGATTCACCAAGAGCGAAAGTGTCCTGATAGCAGGACAGCTGATATTTGGCTGGCTAGATGCTGTGTAATGGCTTACATAGAGGTACAGATGTGGATAATTCTCTAGACAAGTTATATGTGGAAATAGGATATCTATTGCATCCTTGAAGGTCTTGCAATTTTAGGGAAACTTGTAACCGAAAGCAGATGAAATGAAGTCCACCTTTTGCATCACCTCCCTCAGTAAAATTACTGATGTAATTCTAATAACTATTAATGTCCTCATAATGTCACACTTGCCAGAGTTTTTTTCACTGGACCAGGGCTTTTGTCTTCTAGCTTTCCTTTACGTGGTATTTCTCAGATTCTTTAAACTGCTCCCATGTGTTACAGGAGAATAACTGAGGTCTGGAATCTTATCCCAGGCAGTTGGTTTCTGCGTGGACCTTCTCTGGTGCCTCTCACCGTTACTGTAGGTCACTGCTGGCCTCATGCCCTTATGAGGTGAAGAGCACTGAGTGCCAGGTTAATCAGCCCTTACTGTAATGAAAACCAAAGCCAGTTGTGTTCCAAAAAAATAAAAAAGGTATTAGTTGCTGCTCTGGTAAGGAAAGTACTGGAAGAGAGTTGTTTGTGCCAAGGTTGGCTCCGGAAAGATGAAGCAGACAGAATGAGATGTGTGTTTGGGTTTGGATTCTCTGCACCGAGGCAGAAAACTAAGACTTGCAGGCTGTGATAAAATCCCATGCAAATCACAAATGTGCATAAATCCATTTTAACAGGAAATTCTGCCAGTTTTGGGCTAAATAGCTATGAGGAGGTTTTTGCTGTTGCTCTGAGCAGTGGTAACAGTCTGCTCTGGTGCCTCAACCCCAGAGACACGAGAAATCCTGGCAGTAAAAATGCTTCCTCCAATAACACCTTTGAGCCTGGCATTGCTTACTGGGCTGTGAGATCACACAAAGCAGCTGCTTCTCACCATTACAGAGGATACATTACTCCTTGGTTTTAGCACATGAAAACCACAAAATAAGAAAAAAAAGCACATCAGGGCTAAAATACGACATTTCCACCTCCACAAGCAGGAAACAATAATAGTTCAGTAGTGCTGGCATGAAAGGGACTGATCTCAGCTTTATCATATTGGGAAAGTAATAAACACCCATCTTAGAAGAGCTGGAGGTCACTTTGTTCTTCCTGCACACCCACTGTGGTCCTCCTGTTCCTGTCTCCTGCCATCCCACGGGGGAGGTTGAAGGATGTGCTGTGTTGCATCCCCGTGGTGGCTAGAAGATTGCTGAGACTTGGGACTCATTTTGTCCGTAGTACAGTAAGAAGAGGCAGCCTGTGCTCCAAAAAGCTCCTTAACCCAAAGAAGCACCTCTACTAAGTGGTTACTCCTGGTAGAGAAATACCCAGGCCAGAAGATTCCCACACTGGTAACTCCATCCCATGTCACAAGGTGGAGACCTCCCAGTCAGAGGACATGGACTAAGGAGGGCACATCCCCTGTGCAAGCGTGAAAGGGGATGAAACTGCAATGAGACCAGGTCCAACCATCCTCCATATCAGATGGAGCAGAACAAGCCCTAGACATGCCCTAGGATGTGCTCAACAACCGCATAGGACAAAATTCCAGAATAAGGGAGGGGAGGTGGTCTGCTAGATAAACTTCAAGCACAGTTAGGACAACAGAAGGTTTCAGGGAGACTTTTTTTTTTTTTTCTACACCTGAAAGAGGAAAGCCTACCAACAGAGCAAGGTCAGCATTTTGGTTGTAATTTCAGTTTTTCATATCTCATATTTGTATGTGGAAAAAAAAAAAAAGAGCAGGTATAGAGCTGAGTTTTTGTTCTGGCATTCGTGCTAGCAGGACATAAGAGCTCAGGTTCGAGCCTTCAATTTCACTGCTAAAAGGAAATATTCAATGCATTTTCATATTTCATATTTGTATGTGGAAAAAAAAAAAGAGCAGGTATAGAACTGAGTTTTTGTTCCGGCATTCATGCTAGCAGGACATAAGAGCTCAGGTTCGAGCCTTCAATTTCACTGCTAAAAGGAAATATTCAATGCAAGCTATGCTCCTAGGATAACACTAACATGTGTTATTCTGGACCTTTCAGAAGGGACCTCACCTCCTGGGAATGCTCACCGCTTTCCAACTCTTCTTCTTTTTGCCATCCCTGGAAGAAACTCCCAATAAATCTGATCTCATATTTTCATTCCTGGAAGACAGAAGTCTTGGAGAAACATCTTCCTTTGCTTCTAAAGGGACTGTGGTAGAGAACATGAATTATGGTGTATCCTGTGGCCGGCAAGAGAATGTCAGAAGCAGGCACCTCTCTGGAGACAGAAATCACAGGTTTCCCTCTTCCTTCTGCTGAAGCCAGAGATATTGTGTGTGATGTGACTGTGGTTTGGTTGTTCACCAGGGCCTCTTAACAGCCATTCAGACTTCAGTAGAGACAAGGCAAGAAATTTCTTCTTGTTTGTTTTTCAAGAAATTCCTTATTGTTTGTTTTTCAGGATGGAAGTGAGTGCCTGAGTGTCCTGCCTAACTTTATGGGTAACTTTTTTTCCTAGAAGTGTTGAAATGGATGATCTGGAATAGACAGAGCTTGGCTTTTGCCCCCTGCAGCTGGGAGGGACAGGAATTCTGCTCTTCCATTGATATTTGCTGGAATTCACACTCCTCTTCTGAGTCAGTACCTCCAGGTCAGGAGGTCCAGGTCCAGGTCATTTCACTGGTCATGGCTAAAGGAAAGAAAATCCTTTGCAAATGCAGAAATCTGATTTTGGAAGTGGAGAACTTTGGAGAGACTTAGCCTGCCCTAAAGATCTGACCTGCAACGTACTGTTGGATGAATATGTTCTTTTCATATTCTGTGCTTCAGCTGAAAATTGGTCATTTGTAATTTGTAGGTCTTTTGTTAATATTGCGAAAGAATGAGTGGAATAAAGAGACTCTGATATTTTTTAAATAACCTTTCAGTAAAACAGGTCAAGAAGCAGATGCACCAACTCCATCAACCATGTTTGTTGTCCACAATATGTTTGGAAATCCAACAAGAACAAAAGAGACTCCACAGTGTTTTTTTGGGTGAGTCACTTTTTTTGTTGTTTCTAAACATAGTGTTCTGGAACCCAACACTTCCAGCCAGTCTTTCTTGTTTATATCATCACAGTAGAAGTTAGTACAAACAGAAGACCACCAATGTCTTTGAAATGGGGAGCATGAAAGCTGATTTTTGACTTCACAAAGTGTTAGTCACCATCTTCTAAGAGCTTACAGTGTCTGTTGCTTTTTCATAGTGAAACTAAAAAGGCTTGGTCTTGCAATTAACAGCCTTGTTCTCTCCCTGTTGCCACCCTGTCAAACCCTGATTCCCTGAGTTTTCGGATTGGCAAAAGACCCAATGGGACCTGCAGGAATACGCATGTCTGATGTTCCTTCAATGAGAGAGTTATGGCGGCATCACTCCCTTCATACCTGCCTCTCTTGGACCATACCTGATGGCACAGGTTAATACCAGCATGTTACATGTCTTGATTATAGCTTGATGTGGGATCATTTTATGTCTATCCTTCTGAAAACCATTGTATTCAGACACCAAAAGCATAACATTGCTTAACGTTTATTGAATTATTTGCTCTTGGCTTCTTGCCCATAATGCAGCAACGAAAAGTGAAAAATAGCCTGCACTTAGTTTGCACTTTCTCCTCCTGCTGGCTCTCCCTTCTGTTTTATTTCAAGTTTGGGGGCTTTCTCTGGAAAGTACGAATAAAGTATACAATGAAAGCTTACATGGTAGTGTAGCTTTTCAGGGTCCAGCAGTGCTGTAGTTTATTTAGTTGCCAAGTAATTACCAGTTTGAAACTGCAGTTATACTCCCAAGTTTTAGGGCAGTCAAATTAAACAGGAAAAATCATCCCCTCAAGGGCAGACAGGTTTTTTTTTTTTTTTTTTTCACAGACTTTAATGTTGTTGTTCATGATGTGGAGAGTGCACAGACTCAATGAGGTCAATGGGGAGTTTGTTTTTCCTTGCACCAAAGTCTTCAGCCAAGTGTGGGAGATATGTTGAGCTACCTGTTTTTCTGTCTGGTGCCTGGGTGATGTCAGCCAACTTGCTTTAAACTGGGGCAGAAGAATGAGTCCTATCTTACCACTCCTAAAATGGCTTAATTAAACTTTACAGCTTCAAAACCCATGCTCAGCTGCCAAAGAAGTCTTCCTTTCCACCGGTGAATGTTCTTAAACAGCTAAATACATGTGCCTGGGACCTTAAAATTGCTTCAAATATGGCAGTGTTGAGGACTTGGAAGTCTAAAACTTATCAATCGGATCATAAGAGATGGCCTGCAGGGATTACTTGGAAGACCAGCTCAGAGCAGCCCCAAAGGGTGAACTAGAGGAGGTGGGAATGCAGAGGTAAGGGCAGGCATTTGGAGGAAGACCCCATTGGAGTCTTTGCTCAAATGAGCACTCACATACTTTGTATGAAGCATTTATTGGCAGAGGGACAAAACCCACACCTCTCTCTTTCCGTGGTGGGTGCTATTATCATGATGCTGCGAAGCCTGGCTGGTGGGAGATGCAGGTTTTTCAGACAAAATGGCCTCAATTTCCTGATGTTATACAAAACCACCCCAATTATTCAGATACTGGAAATATCTGCAGATAAAGTCATAAAGGAAGCCAAGGATCAGAGAGGTAAGAGTATCACAGGTGGATTATAGCTACTGGGGTGATCAGGGATGAAACAATGACTGACAGCAGTTTTATAGCTACCTGGTATCTTCTAGTGTTGCAAATGTACACTCTTTAACCAGTGGATTTCCATTCACTTTTTCTGTGGCAATCTGTCCAAAAAAGGCCCAGGGCAAGTGTTACTTTCTAAATCAGAACTGTTAAGGAGGTACCAACTCTTCACAACAATCTGGATGTGCTCCATGTTTAACCAATCCAGAAAAATCATCTGTTACCATGTGGATGTGTTATTTCTTCCCTCTGTTTTGTTCTCTCTGTTAGGAGCTCCATGCTGTGTTTGCACTGGCTTAGAAGGGCTTAGGAGCAGGGAATTTATATGGGGAGAGGACCTGAATTGCCAGGCTAAGGTCCTCCCTGATCCAAATCTGTTCCATCAACATTGTATTTTAACAGAGAAGTGCAGCAGGGGAAGTACAAGAGGTAACACCAAATGGAAAGGAGGTAAGAAATCCCCATTGCTCGTGTGTGCCTGAATATTACAAGCAAAAAAGGGTACGTCAGCCATGTGTTCCTTTTCAGAGAGGAGGAGGACATCAGGAAGTCTCTTAATCCTTGCTAGGCTGCCAAATGATGGAAACTTGAAAGACTGCCAGAGAGAACTGGGATAAAAAGCATTAGCATTCAATTTTTTTGGGACTAAAACCACCTATCCTGTGAAAAAAAAAGAGCCCTATAGCCCAGTGATATATCTGTCTCTGAAAGATATTTGGGTTGCGTTCTTAAAATACTCCCTTAGTCGGTTTATGATGATGGTTTCTGAGTTCTTTCAAGTGGTTTTTTTTGAAGCTCCATTAGATAGTATGAGACAATTCAAACTGGTTTCAGAAACCACCAAGGAAGCCCAGACTGAGAAGCAAGAGGGCAGAGCTCAGAAGGGGCTTTTCTAACCACCTCACAGATCTTATTTTTTAAAAAAGAAATATGTTCTTAATCAATCTGGAAAATGATACAAAAAGATCACCGCAACATGTACTCACAAGAATTTCCTTCGAAGAACACGTTGTACTTTCATGCTGAAGTATTTTACTTTCACTGCAAAATATTTTGAAATGGAGCTTTCCTGCAAGGTTATTTATCCAGCCTGTGTGGTTTAGGAGCACTGCTGAGGGTTTCAGGTGTTGCCTCCCTGCCTCACAGGGGCTTGCGATGATGAGATTTAGGCACTTAGGGCTGAAGCCACAAAATGAAATGGTTGCTTGATTGTGGCTTAGCTCAGCATGGCTCAGTCCAAAGTGTAGATCCTTAATCTCCTGTTTAGCTGCTGCCACGTCAGAAAGCCCCTGAAAGTCCATTGGCACCTCCATTTCCACCATGAGGATCTTGAGGCATCAGGATGTCTTCTGCTGGGACCCTGCCTGTGGATGTCTCTGGGAAAACCAACTATTACTGACCTCAAGAAAGGTGGGAGCAGAAATAATGGTTGTCCACCTCTCCTCATCCCCGTCCTTGGACCATAGGCACTCCTCCATGAAGCATTTGGGTCCTCCTCCATTTGGCCTCTCTTCTCCAAAGGTATCTGTCTACAAGGAGAGGGTGTTCCCAAGGCTTTTGTAGTCATCAAGCTCAGTCGTGGAAAATTTGTTATATGCTGAGCCAGAAAATGACCGTCAGCATGACTGCACTGTCCAGCCAGCGTGGAGACAAGGGCTGTCGTCCCGGATCCAGCACATAGTTAGCATCAGATATTAAAATAATTCTTGGCTCAGGTATGACAGAGATGTCTTGTGCCTTGCAGGTGAGTCCTCTAACGAGGATGCATAGGTGAGGGCTGCGGTTCGGCTGAGGAGTCTGCCTTGGGGCACTCATCCAGCCATGGAGATTGTCACAGTGAGACTGGGAGCCAGCGACCGGAGCACCTAATTCCCCACGAGAGCTCTGGCTGAAGGCGTACTTCTTCTGTCGGCATTTTCCCTTGGCCAGCAGCTCCCTGCTTCCCATGCCAGCTATTTTGGAGACCGGGCCAAGGTGTCTTGCTGTCTCCACAGACTGGAAAAGGAGCCTTGGCAGCAGCTGTCCTCTTTGCACCATAGGATGTCCCGGCTGCCTTGTCTCCTCAGGGGATTTAACCCTTCTGATTCGCCTGAAGTTGTGTGCGAGACACCTCTGGTCTTCAGCCAGATTCTCAGCTGACCAAAGGAGCTCAGCTCACCATTAATTCATAAGTGAATTATTCTTGCCAAACTTTTCATCGTCACAGAAATACATAAAGAGAGGACTTGCTGTTTTCCTCCTCCTCCTTCATCCTATTAGTTTTTTAAGTGCAGTGGAAAGGGCTGCTGTAATTACCTTTCTCTCACTGATGAACTGTGAGGGAATAAACTTTGTAAAGCACAGTAGGCTTAACAAGAAAAAATCTGCCCTGAGTCTGGGTAACAAGTTCACAGCATCTAAGATCACGACAATTCCAAGGAACTATATGACTAATTTGCCTTGTCATCAATTCTGTCTTATCCTGATAGGGAAAATGGGATTCACATTGCTCCAGTGTGTTTTCCTAATAGCTCACACTAATGAAAAAATGGTTCAGAAAAAAGAAAGCAAAGCAAGAGCAAGGCCAGTAAGAAAAGAGTCACAAGGCGTGCCTCGCAAACCAGAGCCCACTCAGTCAAGGCAATAAATCACAGTGGGGTGTTCGAGGGGCATTGAGGACCGTAGCAATTTGCTGGGGCTCTCCGTGCCTCATGGGATCAGCAGTTGGGGTTATGTGTGTGTGCAGAAGAAGGAAAAACATGACCTAAATACCAGTGGCAGTCTTTACTGACAGGTAGATGCCATTTCTCTGTAAGCTTCACTGGGCTGGATGCCCACGAGCTGACTTTTCTTGAACATCTGTGTTTATTTTCAAACTCCTATTAATCCATTTGCTGTTGGTCATGTTGAGCAATTTGCCCCCCTGGTGCCAAAGCAGGAGAGGAGAAAAGAGGGTGGCAGTTAAGCTTCTCCCTCTCATTTTCTCACAGGAGAAGGAGGTTTGGGGACCTCAAAGCAGAGGGGCTGGATCCTGTCCTCTGAGCCACGGGAAGGTTGTTGTCACCAGGTTTCTGAGAACTGCTGAATGCTCTTAAGTCTGTGGGGACCCCAATATTGGAAAAGACTTACATTAAGGGTGCTGGAGACCAAACTGTGAGGGGTGTCTCTGCAGCAATGCTTGAAGAACTAACCTTCTCTGGAGGAAAAGAAAACGTAGCTATTTCCCTTCCTTTTATGAATTTTGACTAAGGAGCAATATGAAGCACAGGGTTGTAGGAGCAGTGCCTGAAGTCAGGACAGTTATCTCCCCAGTGAGTGTCTCAGTTGATCTGCCACAGCTGTGCTCTCACTAATGCTCTTTTTCTGGACTAGTGAAGCTTTTTTTTTTTTTTTTTTTTTTTTTACATGGTGTCAACCAGAAGAGCCCAGAGCCCATAAAATTATGTGATGCTCCAACAGGCAGAAAGAGATGCTTGTTTCTTGGTTGTGCAGAGTTAAGAGAAGGTGCCCAGCTTCCTGGGTGAGTCAGGAAGGTTATTGTGTAGTGCTTGCTGTTACTTCTGTTATGTGCACTTTGAAAGTGGGCTTAAGCCTTCATCAGTGAAATGAGAGACTTTTATTGCTGTTTCTATTTCACTGGCTTGAGCTTTTCTCCTGAGGCTTCCACAAGGGACATTATTGTCTGTTGGGAAGTCCCCAGATGCCAGCAGGGTATGTGGCCTCAATGTTAGTGGGATTTATTGGCTTCACTACTCATGGAAGAGTTGCAGAAAGTCCCTAACCCCCTGACCACTGGCCTCTGGGAGGGTGTATTGGGGAAAGACCTTGCACATCTCCCCTTTCCTTCCCCACCATTATCTGGGCAGGAGCCTGGGCTCCCAGAGCTGGGTGAAACTCTGCTGTGATGTAGAAAGCCAGTTCCCATAAACAGCAAACCAACATCTGTCAGGCACTTCAACTGCAGCTCATAATACTTTAATTTTTCCCTTTGTTCTCTCCCTTTTATCCTTTGATGACTTACCAGGCCACCCAAACCAGAGGAGATCCCTGGGTCCTCAGAGCAGGCACTTATCAGCATCTTGCGCAGTAGCACAATGTCAGAGGGAAGAAATGCTCCCTCGACTTCTGGGGAAAAGACCAGTAACAATCCTCAGAAGGTTTATTTAAACATGGCTGTTTATTTTTGCTGGAGATTGAGTTACCTTCCCTTATAGGAGTAATGTTTTTGGAATCCTCCTCGGTTCACCTATAATAAATCACAGTTGTCTGAAGGAGTGGGGCTCTTGGTCATTTTTCTTTGCTTTTCCTCCATCGGCGAGTGAAGGAAATGCCCCAAAAAGAATAATTTATAACAAACTCACTTTTGATGTTGTTGGCAAGTCCTTGGCACATCGGCTAGATAAATGACCGCCCTATCTCTGGGCAGTCAGAGCACAAAGCTGCAGCTCTCTTATTTCTAATTGTAGGACCTCTATTATCAGGCAACACAGAGAATAAAGAAAACCAGAAGAAAGGCTCACAGCTGGATCTCAGCTAGGGTGGCAGGGGTGGAGAGAGGGGACCCCAGGTCCTGTTATGACTTCAAGCCATATTTTGTCCCAGCAGTTACCAACAACCACACGGACAAAATTTTCTTGCTGGTATTGTGGCTTCTTGTGAATCATGGGCTTCGTTTCTCAGTGTGGGCAAACAACAGTGCGGAGTTGCACCCAGGGCTCTTTAATTCTCCATGAGGGGATGGCATTTGGGCTGAAGCACAGCAAAGGGACCTCAGGGAAGAGCAGACTGATGGTGAAGACTAAGACTTCAAAGAAGTTCTGAAATGGCTCTGATTCTTCTCATCCCCTTTTTTGAGCAGATTTTCATTGAGATTTGCTGCTGTGGGCTAAATTGCTTGGAAGTGTTTAGTTGATAGAACATCTGGAACTGGTAATCTCCGGCAATCTCCCCTTGTTTTCCCCCACAAAGCCCTGACAAGCTTTTATGAAGGATAAATAGATTTTGCATAATGGTGAATGTGTACAGCTAGATAAACTGAGGTTATAGAAGTAGGCCAGGATCAGACGGTGCATCAGCAAGTGGGCAAAGGGAGAACAAAAGAACAGAGTGAAAACCTGGTTGCAACAAAGTCCGTGGAACTTCTATAATTTAAGTCTAATTTCCTAGAGAAATTAGTTTTACAGTACCCTGAGCTCTTCTTTAAGGACTGAGACAGAACAGTGCTGGGAAATGAGACATAGCTACGAACAAATATCTGCAAAGCAAAAGAAGCAGAGACCTTTTTTTAGGAAAAAAGACATCTTCCCAGCACTGACCGCCATTAATGTGATAGAAATACCTTTATTTGGGAACCTAGCACGATTTACTTGAGTTGAAAAATGGTGAGTGCTCGGTTCTTTCTGTTGGGTAGCTTTGTTTCGGCTGCCTCTGTTTGAGCCCCCAATATTGTTAGACTTTTCTGAGTATCTTGGTGTAAAGGTGTTGTGCTTTGATTGGCATTCATCCACGAGAATAATGTATATTATGCTTTTGTGAAAAGGTGAACTCTGAATGCAGCCATACTGCAGAGCTGACCAAATACTCAAGAAAATAAAAAAGGTGTGGTTATTTTAGGCTTGGCAAGACAGGAACCAGGAAAGGTTTTTTTTCCTCATTTTCAGTCTCCATCCCTCCTTAGCTGGGTTTAGGATTTAGCATTTGAAGGGTGCATGGTTCAGCAAAAACATTTCCCCAGATGAAATGATGCTCATTCTTTGGTCTCCTTTAAAAATATAAGAAATTTCATCAGACCATGAAACTCAGAATGTCAAATTATTTGTCTTATACAAATAATCCAGGTTTTGGGGATCTTGTAATGCTAAGTGGATTCTTTGGCATTGACTAGTTTTATTATGGATGGAGGCACAGCAGAACCACATTAGAAAAGGATATTGTTACAACACTTTCAGTATCAACAATGCTACTTGGAAAGGAATAATGTATTCCAGATGGCTATTAAGAATGTCTGTTCTCTTTAGAAGGGATTTAATTTTTGTTGTTTCGTTGATTTATTCTGATAAAATTTGGGATAATTTAAACTTCTGTCAAATAGTAAACATGAAGACAAGGTTATTCACAGAACGGGAAGTCTGAAAGTCTACTTTCATTTAATTCACATAGATGGGGTTTCATATTGGTTTTATTTCTTTTATCTCAAGTATTGTAGCTGATTTTTCTTCAGGAAAGAGAAGGTAGAGTACAGTTACTGCAGACATCAAAACTGCTGGGTTATGTCCAGGGCTTTTCCACACCACTGGCAAATAACAGGACCACAGTTACCTGGGTAAGTAAGTGGGTGTAATAACAGCCACTGATACAACAGATGAGATTTTGAGGAGCTTGAATAAAAAAAAAAATAATCTCAATTTGTGACATATATCACACCAACATTTCTCACCAGACCTGTGTGTAAGTCAGGCACTGAATTTGAGCTGAACTGTTTGAAATGGAATCATAAAGACATTTAAAATTTGGCTTTGCTCTTCTGCTGGACAGGTTTCAGGGAAGTCTAGATGCTGTTAGGCTGAGTTAAAGTTACTGATGTCCTTCTGTACCAAGTAATCCTGCACAAGAGGAACAGTGGGCACCACAAGGCTGATAACCATCCCTGGATAGTGCTGATGAACACCAGTGCAGGTATGATATTACCTGAGCAGTCTTGCACAGGACATTTTTTCAGTCCTGCTCTGGCTTTCTGGTTAGGCAGGGATCTCAAGGGATCTCTGGTTAGGCAGGGATCTCAAGGATTTCGTGCCTGTCCCCAGGCACGGCAGCATGAACAAAGGCTGTTGTGATGTGTCTCAGCTTTTTATTGTCTGTTCTTTTTGAGACTTGCTGTATCTGGGCTCTCTCCCAGCTTCTCCTCAGGCCATTGCTTAGGTCCTTTGAATCAGGTATTCACAGGCCCCCAGGGACACTGGGAACAGGAGGCATGGGGACAGCAGTGGGATTCAGGCAGGCTGAATCTGGATGTTGCCTCTGCTGGGCAAAGTCCATGGTGACCTCCGTTGACAGAGCTCCATGCACGTCGCTGCTCTCTGCAGCTCTGTCTCAGCCGTACCCAGCCCATCCACTCGTCTCTCCAGTCACTGGAGTTTCTCTCTGAAGACTTCATTTTGCTTTTGTGTGTTTCTCCAGCAGGCATTAGTTAAGCTGCTCACTGAAAGGCTTTTGAAGATGTTCCTCAGAGCTGGGGGCTGCTGAGCATCAAGCAGTGGAAGAGCTTGAGGAGGTTTGTTAGTCCTGGATGACCAGATTGCTGTTTCATATTTGAAATCAATCTGCAGCTGGTTGGTTAACAAAATATTATGCTCAGGATAACTACCTGAGCTACCTCGCCAAGCCAAAGAGTCATAGTAGGGTTCCAGAAAAGCCAATATTAAATCCAGAGACATCAACATGAGTGAAGTAGGACTAAATTGTCTCCAGCTGGCTCTGGCTCTCGCCTGAGGCACAGAAATAAGTAGCTCCCTTGAAAAGAAGAAAAGATGAAGGCTGCGTTAATGAGGACCATAGCAAAGCTTGTCCCTCAGGTCACGTTCTTTTTCCAGTCCTATCAAGTTCAGTCAATGACAATTTCTCAGCTCCTGTCGTTTGCCCAGCCACTCCACCAAAGCTGAATTTCCCTGGCAGTGAGGAGGACAACCAGTCCCATTGTTGGAGTGTCGGAGACATGAGCTGCTCCTGCTTCCAAGGGTGGCTTGGTGTAGGTGACAAGCAGAGATCCCTTGAAGCTGGTGTTCTTGATTCAGTTAGCTGGTTTGAACTCTTAATTACATGCTAAGCACAATCAGAACTCACTACCAAGTTTTTCTGTCCTCACTGACCAGCACCATTGAGTGCAAGTCTTGAAATGTATGGGGAAAATGACGGGTAAACACTGGCCATCGCTCGATGCTAAAAGTGTTTTAGAATAGCAACATGTGAGCAAATTAAAAATCAGCCTTAACTTAACCTGGATGTTCAGAAAATTTCACTGTGTCTTTCTGATCAGTTCTTATGACAAAAGTGGTCTTAGAAGAAGCAGGGATTTCAGACATGAGCTATTTACTGCTGTGACATGTAAGCTCTTCCCTCACATATGCCTGATGCCATTATTATTTTTAATTAACATTGGTAGGTTCTCTGGAAAACCCTACTTGCCATATGAATCTACGTATATAAGCAACCACATGGAAAATGCCTGTATTTACTGACACTTCACTTATAGTTAGACACCTTTTCCTTTTTTTTGAAAGCTTCCTGAACCCAAAAGTTCCAACCAGGTGCAATGCCCTGGGGGAAGAGCTGTATGCGAGGCTTTTCTTTTGAATGATGACATGAGGAAAGCCAGGAAAGCTTCCTAACTGTACGTAGCAGTGCAGAAAGATACAGCTGCTTGTAAAAGCGTTGCACTTGTGCAGCACCTCGGTACGTATTGTTGGGCAAGGTGGAGATGGGTACAATGAGGCATGGAAAACATAAATTCAGTCGGCTGAGATCACGGGGTGAGTAATTATCCCTGTGGGAAGATAGCAGGTGCATTAGTTACTGGGCTGCATCTGCAATAAGCAATTAAAGTAAAAAACATCTGTTTCACATCATCCATTTCTTCTTTTCCAGGATACTCCTCCAGTTTGTCTCTCTGATATTGCAACCTGGAGACAAGGCATTTCTCTAACGAGGCTGTGCAAACATCATGTGTTCCTCTGTGGAAAGAAGTGGAGATGTCCAGGAGCAACAGGACACAGTAAGTAACATCCGGAAACATCTCTTGACTCTTGTTTTATTTTCTATTAGATTCTGCTTTGTTCCAATCCAGAAACGAATCTGTTTCCAGTGACTCAAGAACAGTCCTATTAGAGGTGCAGAAAATACATCCAGGAGCCAGCTCTGCAAAGTGACTCATAATATCTCTGCTGCCATCTTGAGTAAGAGGAAAGTCTGAGCATCGGATCAACCTTTTCCTGTTTGATCAAGTCACTTAAAGGGGGTTTTGTTAAATTAGCCAGGTCAAACTGGTATCTGGTGTGCAATGTGTTGTGAAGGCTCTGTTTGCAGCAGGAAGGGTTACCGTGCTCAGCGGTGCGGCAGGGTATCCATGGCTCACACCGAGTGTCCCTTCGGAGTGAAAGCAAATAGTAAAGGAAATGTAAATGCTGTACTTTGCATGCTCTTTGGTCTCATGCATTATTACAGGCATGGTTTCCTTATGCTCTGGATAGATTTAATCAGGTTGGATTCTGTTCAAAATTACGGTAAATCCAGAATAACCCTGCTTTAGGGGAGCTGGTTCCAGTAGTGCTGGTGTAGATCTACATGTGTTTAATTAAGAGAATGGTTTCTCCCCTAGTTTGGGTAATTTCTCACTGGTGGTACACTAGACAGCAGCCTTAATCTAGTTATCTATAGTTTATCATGATGTATCTGATTGCCAGCAGAAAATAGACATAAAAATAATTTTTGAAGGTGTGGACTTCGTTGTTTAACTTATCCAACTTGTGGTCTTAGCTGAATAAGCATTTCTTCCTCTGAAAGCCCTTTATCGTTATTACTCTTGTCTGGGATTGATTTTTCAAGCAGAGATTAGACTAAATTTCTGTAAAAAGATAAAATATATTTGAGCAGAAGTTTGTGGTTTAGCAGTGCATCTCAGAGTGTCATCTACCGTGCACAGAGCAAATGTTGGTTGGTATCTCCATGTCTTGATCTAAACTCATTTATCAGTTATGCCAGTGTACCACTGGAGTAACTCAATTAGGTGACAAAAAGATCTCACTCTTTCTTTAAATTAAAGTACAATGAAATTGTTGCTTGGCATGAAGTGCTTAAGCAATATTTGAACTCTTTTTGCCTAATCTCTGTTTTACAGATTAAAATACCAATATTTCCAGTGCAATAAGAATTCATTAAAGCAAGTTGTCGCCTAGGGAAATATGCCTTTTGAATGTGCTTCTATCAACTCTCCTGGAAAAAAAAAATAATGTAATTAGTGTTGCATATTATTCTAAGGAGAAAAGTGAGCCAAAGAACTCTGTGGGTAAATAGAATATTGCAACGATGGAGGGTAAAACGTTAACTGCTGTCAGACTGGTTGTTCCTGGGAGCCGATGTAAGAAAGTCACAACTGGAATCAAGCAGAGGTGCTGGAGATGTCCTGGAGGGAGATGAGATGACCTGTGTTACAAAATTGGGAAGAGTCCTGGAGTGATAGTTATCTTCTTTTACAAACACCTTCTATATGCATCGATGAAATTCTGGCCAAAATGGACTGATTTCTGTCTGTGGTGACAGTATTTCTCTCTAAATTCAAGGGCAGTCTCTTGGCTCATAAGATGTTTCTAAACATTTTTCAGTAGTTGCCATTGACTTTCTTTTGCATAAACGAATCAGTACTGTGGATCAGTTCCGTGGTGCCTCTTTAAATTAAATTGATTAGATGCATGATTAAACTCTCTCTCGCACTGTGAGATCCGGATTCCGATGCATCCCATAATGCAGTGGCATGATCCAGGGGGAAAGACACGCATCTGGGACTGAACAGACCTGGCTTCTGTTTTCAGCCTGGACAACTTCCTTCACTCTTCAGTTTTCTTTCCTACCTCTTATCTACTTCGTTTATTATAAGCAAGGAATATTTCTTACTGCATTTCTGAGCAGCACCTGGTCTAGAAGCATCCATCCCCTAAATGCTGCTGGAATATAAATAAAAGCAATAAAGAGCCTTTTCCCCGTGCTAATATTTCATTGGTGTTTTTATGCAGAATTTTGGCCTGGAGCAAAGTATAATTGGCAGGCAGCATTTAACCGGGAAGGCCACACTGACCTATTTCAGCAAGGGACCACAGAATAACAAATCCCTGTTATGCTCTAAACATAACTGAAATCAGAAATGAAGCTTGGGTTGCAGAACTCCTCCAGGGTTCAAGGCTGATTTCCCCCTTCTCCCCCTGAAATACCTGGGGAAAAGCAAACAAACAAACAGGAGGACTCAGATTAAGTTATTCCACATGGTAGCGGATAAAAACAGTTGTAGTATTGGGAGTTTGAGTGCATCATCTGGTGTTGCACTTTAGCTGTGCTCCCACTGGTCATCCTGTCAGCACAGATGCTCCCCCTTGTTCTCCCTGTGCATGGGCTTCTGACAGTAATTTTAATTAGAGCTGGTAAAGACCTTCCTTTTGCCTTTTATTGCTTTTTCCTCTGTTAAATTTTTCCTTCACTCTTTGAAATTTGTACGTAACATGAAGAGGTGGGATCGATGCAGGTTAGATAGCAAATAAAACGAGAGATGTGCCAGCTTGTCACTGAGCCTGGCAGCCACCAGGTAAACCCAGGACAGGGAGAGGGGGAGCTTCCCTGGCCCTTCTGCTCTGGGCCATCAGATAAGCCAGCAGGCAAAGCAAGGATGGGAAAGAAGACTTTTACATCCTATGTGTATATTTAGATACACGTGTCATATACACATTGTATATATTATACACAATATATACACACATTATATATTATATACAATATACATACACATAGTACACACACACGTATACAAGCTAGTAGCTAATTCTCAAAACATTGCAAAATCCTAATGCTGTAACATGGTGTATATTCTCTCTCTTTCAAAATATGTTATAAATGCCACTGCCTTTTTAATTTTTTTTTCCTTTTTTTCCCCCTGATTTACAGCAGGTAAGCCAGTGACACTGCTTCTGTGAGACTGGGGGGATTTTTCCCCCTGGGATGACTGTTGCACAAGCAGAACTACCAACAGCTGACGTGTAACTGCCCTGACTGTCAAGGTAAGAAAGCACTGAGCTTTCCAGGAAATTGTCATTATAGTGAGAGAACGCATTGCCAAAACTGGGGAGTGGAGAAAAGGGAAAGCAGAAAAATTGGGGGGTTTTATTTCCTGCTATTCACTGTTCAGCAGCATGGACTGCAGCATTGACAGAGTAATTTTCCAAAACATTGTCGGTGTTCAGAAATTGAAGTTTAGCTTGAGACATAATTTTTTGCCCTCCTGTTAAAATCTTGGGCAAAGGCAAATGAAGATGCAATGATTCAGGCTGAGAATGACTTTGGCATCTGGAAGCTCACAGATGGTCATTTCTGGGTCAGAGAACTGGCTGGAGGGTTCTGTGGGATGTTCCATATTTCAATCAGCCTAAATCACTGTGGTCATATTCATTGCAATAATAATAAAAAAAATAAACCAAACCAAACCTTTCCAAATAGGTCTGTTCCACTCTTCTGAAGCTGCCTCCCAAAGTTATCGGACACATTACAGTAAATACGTACCTCTGAATGGGGTCAGGTCTCCCTGTTAGGAACGGTCTTGCTTGTTGGAGGACTGGCATGGGGCTGAGAACTGGATGGTGGAGAAGCTTGGTTCAGAACCATGAGGTCATTTTAATAAAATGAAGGTTTTTGTGCAACTTACTGGTGTGTCCCTTTAGATTAGATTTAGGCTAGATCCCAATACTTTTTGAATCCGTATGGTTTTACTGAGCTAAGTGGATTGGATTCTGATCTGCAAACCCTCCTCATTCCAATGCTCTTCCCTGGTAAAAGGACTGGTTCAGTGTGACCGCCGGTCATGTAAATTGGTATGTGGCACAAAAAATACATATCACACCTGTCCCTGAGGCTGTGACTTTTACTATACATTTGCATTCAGAAGATTTGCTAAAAACTCTGCTTTGAGGGAATTTCAACACTGTGGCTACTCAGGAGCGAAAGAAAGAGGACTGTGTCATTTGCTGGCTAACTCAAATTTCTGAATGATTCATTGGATGTCACCTACTCTTTAAGATACAAAATCAGTCTAATTAAATACAGATGTGAAAAGTATAGCCTATATGATGGATATAAGGAAAACATACTTTTCCATGTGAGTGGCAAAGCCCGCAGCCGCAAATACCTCTCCAGTTTGGCAGCCTCAAAAATGTACCCACAAATATTATTCATCTCAGTGGTCTGCAAAGATTTATCAGGGGTTATAGCTTCCTGAAAACAGCTGTGAAACTAGGAGTTTTCTATACGAGTGTGTTTGTCACTCAGCAAACAGTCACTTTCTTTTACTATACCCACCAGCCTAAGAGAGCAGCAATTACGAGTAAGGCAGTCCCGAAGAGACTGAAGTGTTCAAAAATGGATATTATGGGGAAAATATAGCTTGATGTTTACAATAATTTCTCCAATGTAAAGTCATAAAAAGCATCTTTCCAACATGTAAATATGTGTACTTAACACTTTTTTGTGGGAGAATCTTTCAGAAAGAAAAATCTGTTTACATTTGCCCCAAATACTTTAAAAATAGTTTCTCATTCTGGATGAGGAAGGCAGAATATATCCACCTATAGATGAATGCAATAACTCCAAAACTGCAGGAGTGGAGTAAGATGGATCTGGTATCCTTTGATTTTGATGAACAACCAGATCATGGTTTATGGATGTTGCTGAATCACTATGTTAGATCAGATTTCTTCACGGTCACTAAGGCATTTTTAAAAGATATGCCTACTGGAAATAAGAAAAAAGGAAAAATCCCCATGGGATGTAGGACTGATAGCTCATTAGAGATGTACACTGGAGTGTGCTAAAGACTGTAAGTGCACTAACATGCACCCCAAACAATGCCAGTATTTTTTTTCCACATTCCCAGAGACTGCAGTGCCATTAATGTTACTCAGAGCTTTGCTTCGTGAAGGAGCCACAGGATAAGCTGCTGAATGACAGTGATGGGTTAAATATGTGCTGATGATACTCATTTTTTTGTCTTTCAATGTCTAGCTGAGATGGATGGTTTATAATGGCTAGAGAGAGAGACAGTGCTTCCTAGGAACCGCTGGGCTTTCTCAGATCCTGTTTTAAAAACAGATAAAATAGGGGCTGCTCCTGTGCTTCAGTTCTGTAGACTAAACTGTCTCTTCTTATTGATTTTCTCATTTTTCTTTTTACCTTATCACTTTGATGTTATCCATGAAGATTTATAGATATTGTCCCCAAAGCCTCATTAATTTCGCTATGATAGCCATTTTAGATAATCCATAGTTTTCAAAAAATCAATATTTTTTTAGGTTTGTGCCTGATTCAGCTTTCTAGTCCCTTGCATAAATGGAAGGTTTTTCTCCAGAGCATCCTACACATGTTGGTTGAAGATCTTTTCTTCTTACCCTGATGCTGAGCTCCAACAAAATCCTTCTCTATGTACAAGAGCTGCAAGATCAGACGTGCAAATATATAATGGATTATTGCAGCTAAAGTGGACTTGACCTGGGGTTTTTTTGAAGTGGTATGTCTTCTGTCCTTTTTGAGCTTTTTATATTTGCACTGGGTTTACTACAAAAGACAAAACTGAAAGGAGTAATTTGGAGGAACTCCACATTGGTCCTGAAACATTAATTTATTTGAAGAATGGCAAAACTAGAAAATCTAGGGGACAAGAACAGAAACCAAAACTACCCAACAAAATGCTGCGTGATTTCCCCACTATGAACCTTGCCTTCAGCTCCTCTGTTTATGGTAACACAGATGATGATTCAGGTGTTCACAGCCAAAGGTCAACTCATTCTTGACGCTCCTCTGGAACTGAGCCAAAATCAGTTGATGTTTATCTCATGTATTGAAAATATTGTGTGAAAATACAGAGGAAAATGGGATGAAAATCCCTACAACTGGAAAAGGTGGGTTTTGGTGAAATTTCCATCCTCAAGGTGGTGAAAGCTGGATCTAGATTCTGCCACAGAAATCTTAAAATGCAAAAGAAAATCAAAGAAAAAAGTAAACACTTGTAGACCCAAAACTAGAAATTTGTAAGCCACAAGCCAAAGTCGAAGTCCTGGGTTAAATTTTGGAAATGGGAGATATTACAACTTAAGTTATGAGAGCATGACTTTGGTAGAAGAATACCTTTAAAAGGTTGCTTTATACAGCAGAAAAGGGCTTGTAAAATAATAAGGGCATCCCTAAAATAGAACAGCAGCACCATAAAACACTCATCGTGCTTTCAGTGCGAGGTGAGAACTTGCACTCCTAACCTCCCACATCGGAGCTGGGTCCTGAATAGCGTTTCTGTTTTCTCTTCAGCCGAGCTAATGACAGATCCGAAGAAGTGTCAACACTGAAACCGAAAAAGCCCGAAGTGGCAGGAATGTGTTCGTGGGGGAGTAAATACTCTTTCCAAGGTTGGTTACTCCTGACTAATGGCATGTCATTTTCAGCTAGAAAAACCAAAAAAACTTGCCCAGAGGCAGCAGAGTGCTCCAGATGAGTCCCATGCCTGCTCCCAGCAGCCGCGGGTGAGGTAACACTGCTCCCCTCTCCCAGCTCCTCTCTCCTCGCCTGCTGCCAGCCCCGAGTGTCATTCTCTCTGTTGGCAGGGGGAATTCATCTTATGTGACTTCCAAAAAAATTGCAGGTTGAATGTAAGTCACCTATGGTCCCTGTGTGCTCTGTTTAGAGAGATTGGCATCGCTATGCAATTCATCCCCGGTCCCTTGGAGACCTGTCCTAGTCTGGGATGAGTCACCCTCTGGACAGAGGATGAGAGGAAATGGCCTCAAGTTGTGCCACGGGAGGTTTAGCTTGGATATTAGGAAAAATTTCTTCACTGAAAGGGTTATCAAGCACTGGAACAGGCTGCCCAGGGAAATGGTTGAGTCACCATCCCTGGAGGTATTTAAAAGACGTGTAGATGTGTCACTTAAGGACATGGTTTAGTGGTGGACTTGGCAGCGTTAGGTTAACGGTTGGACTGGATGATCTTAAAGGTCTTTTCCAACCTAGATGATTCTATGATTCTATGACATGCCAATTTTTGTTTAGTGGCTGCAGAGATACTGACATTTGCAATCCAGATACAAAGTCTGGGATGGTGCAAATTAGGAGAACTGAGTCGCTCAGCGCAGTGGGCAGTGATTTGGGGCAGCCAGTCTGCTGCAACCCCATATTTCTCTGACTGGCATAAATCTGGACCAGCGAATCCCATCCCGAGGGCAATGAAGTGGGTGTATGAGGGAAGGACTGCAAGGCTGGGCACATCTCCCTTGGTTTTCTTCACATGTTTTCGTTCTCCAGATAGCATGCTCCAACGTGTGTTTTCCACTTTCTGTTTCTTGACAGTTTAGAGAAGTTTGGGCTGGATTGGTCTAAGAGCAGAGCAGAGCTTGGCCCAAACTCTTGCGATTATTTGAGTCTGGATTTTCCCATGTAAGCCCAGCCTAGGAAAGACTCATGGAAAAGAAGTGGGTGTCATCTCTGTAGGAAATAATTGGAAACAGAGCATTTTCCTGCCAGAGAGTGAAACACTGCAAAAAGTCTCACCTGCGAGACACTAAAAAGTTATTTGAGATAAGTTACATGTTGATTTTGGTAAGTGAGATGGAGTTTCACAAACGTGTAAATGCTTTCATGAGTTGATGGTGTCAGGTATGATCTATTCAGAAATTCTTGTCTTTTCAGACAAAATGTGTTGTTCCCCCAACAATTTGTCAGTTTTGTTACATGGGACATAAATTTCCTCTTAGCTATAGAAGCTGATCATGACTTTTGAAATCTCAGCCACGTGCACTGAGCAGTAAGCAAGTTGCTGAGGGTTCAAATTAAAGTCTGAAGCTGGTACCATGACTTATGTTTGCAAACAAAAATAAGAATCAAAATGTTTTGTTTCTGTCCTTTTGGTACATTTTATTTTGTTCATTGCTAAATATTTTTATTTCCCTCCCTTCTTCTGAGAATTTCAAAATTCAATTGCAAATGAGAAATCATTTTGAAACCAACAAATATTATTTTCCCCAAAAAGTATTTAATGAAGTTTGTTCTCATTTTTTTTCATAATTATGCCAAGTGCTGATCAACTGTCCTCTTTCAAGAAAGGAAAAGAAACAAGAAGTACTCTGGAATATCCCCAAGGAATACCCACTGACAGAGGCATTTGTTAACGTGAGGGAAAAGATGCTGTTTCAGAAACATTGCAGGCATTTCCTTACTCCTGCTTTTGGAAAACAAAAAAACTGAAATCCAAACTGGTGCATGCAGGTGTCAGGTGTTTACTGTGAAGTGTTTGCCAGCAAGGGACAGGTTTGCAAAGGGCATCGGACTCCAAGAGACCCCATGTAGGCTGGGAAATGAGGTTTTACTCAGGTGTCCAAAAAAATTGAATTTATTTCTAAAACACCAGTGACCTGTGGCTACGTGAAGATATCTTTGCAAATCCAGTCGTTATTCCCAGTGGGAGCTCCCGTTTCTCAACAGATCTGAAATTCAGGCTGTTTCATTTTTAGAAACCTAAATAAGCACTTAGCGCTTCTGAAAAGCTGACCTTGGCCAAACGCGCTGTGGCCAAGAACGAAAGTTACATGAACTCAGAAAGAACAAACCGTCAGGTTAACCTTTGGTCACTGGAAGAATGCAAATCATTTCAGATTTATTCCCCAAATCCAATTCAGTTTTCATCTGCTCTGAACAGTCAGTACATCAGTAAAATAACTGGAAATAACATGAATTAACCAACCTGGAGCAGTTGCTGGTAGCAGGGTCTTTGTGTGATTTGTGCTTGACAATTTGTAAAGACCAGAATCCATTATTCAAACCTGGTGAAAAAAAGGGGTTTTGTATGTTTTTTGGGTTTGGTGGGGTTTGTTTGTTTGTTTGTTTGTTTTTTAATAATCCTAAAGGAATTTTTTTAGCCTAGTGATTGGAGCTTGCTTAACTTTCTATTTTCCCCAAAGGGTTGCTATGGAAGATCGATTCTAATTGATCTAAAAGCAAAAGTGTTTGGCAGCAGTAAAGCAAAATAAATTTGTCTGTTTGCTTTTCTCCTCTTTATCCACCTGTAGGATGGGTGATGATATCCCATGTCCATCATGTCATGTCCATCACAGGGACTTGAGGAAGGCTGTCTGGCTAATCCCATCCCTGCCGGAGATGCTGTCAAGTCATTGTGGAGAAAAGCTTGTGTCCTTACTCAGATTTTGTTCACCACCTTAGAGTGTGACTGACGAGTATTCCAGAAATTTAGTATGTATGTCTCTAAACAACCTCAGATTTGGTGGGTTTGGACTCTAAAGGATCTCTGTCGTGCCTGGAGGTCTTTGAGGCACAGCTACTGATGGATGGGTTTCCAGCAGAGCATGAAACAAGCCACCAAGCCCAAACCAAGATAATGTTAAGAGCCAGTTGCCATTAGCTTTACTGGGAATGGTATTAGCTGGGGGTGTGGGGACCTTTTGAGAACTGTAGGGAAGTGAGCAGGGCGTAAGACTGGAGCCACATTTCATTTCTCTTCCATTGTTCACATCGCTCTTCCACAGCACTGGAAGAAATAAATTGCTCAGCTTCGATGTCACTGATGGAATAATTTGCCTCTGTTGGGTTTCCACCTATTCAGAGAGGGGATGAGGCTGGAACTGATGGCGGTCCATATGGCTTTTGCTCAGCACCACAGGATGCTGAATGTCAGCCTTAAACCCCATCAGCATCCTCTGTGATCAGCCCTGCGACTGTCAGATTAGGCTGCGGTGACACTACCACTCCTAATGGGTACCTGCGTGTCCTGCTTTTTAAACACAGAATGAGTTTAAAACACAGTAAATTAAGAAAGACGCTACTCAAGAAATTTCTTAAAATTTTTTTTAATTTATGAATAATCACTACACAGACAAAATGCTTTCAGGAGATACAGCTGGAAGAACGAGCAGCCCTCACTATACAGTCACAGCACTGTGGAAATGTAATATTTATTGTAATAAGAAATACCTGGCAATGGCAAGAGAGATTTGAATGCTAACTGTACAGCAAATATCATTCAGTGATATGTACCATGAGCAACTGCACCCAGAAAAGGAGGAAACTGACTTAATAGACATCTGGTCTAGATAAATGTGTCATGTCTGCTGTTGTAATTATATGCCAATGATATGATTTCACACGGCTTACAATCTCAGAAGCATACTGTTTCTAATTATAGTTACCCCCCAAAAAAGTCCTTACTGGCTTCTGCTGCTCAATTACTGTTTTTATCCAGACTCCCTCTCTCTCAGTAGGTAATTTTACGGCTACTGTTGCTTCTGGTACCTGAACATCGCTGGATTTATGCTCACTAATCCCTGCAAGGCCAGGAAAGAGTATAATTATTGCCGCAGTTCAGATGGAGAAAATCTTCACAACAGTGGTAAAGCTTCTAAATGTTCTTCTAAGAATAAGAGAAGAAAACTTCGGTGCCAAAAATCTTTAGTGGCTTGAGTCTGCCTCACGATTTTGCATAGCAACAAGTTTTTCGTTAGGTTTTAATGTCTCAGAGACCTCTCCCCATATGCAGCATAGAGTTACGTTCCTTTCAAAACCAGCCTCCAGAGATGGATGTGTGGCTGCCATAGCTTGCAAACATCTTCTCCCACCGCTTCACTCGCCAAAGAAATGTTTCTAATGGCTTGTCTGGGGTACTTTGTGTCTTCTCTTAATTAATCAAAGAGTTGTTATCTTTTCTGCACTTCACCTTGTCTAAAAAGAATTCCCCAAAACATCTGAGTTTTATTTCCAGGAATAAGCGCATTGTCTTATTGGGACCATGTGTTCATCAGAGCTTGCCCTTCGTCCTCTCTGACGTTCATATGAGAAACCATATTGATTCATTCCCAGAGCACTATCTTTGAAGATTTGTACTATTTTTATTAAACATAACTCTGGTATTTTCTCCCTTCTCCTCTCTCCCCTGTAGCCTCCAGCTACATCCAGCCTCGCTGAGTCAAAAAAAGGAATAAATGGAAAACATATTGAAAAGAGGTTTCTGTCCATATGGAGGAGGATTGACATCAATTTGCAAACTGGGAAGACTGTGTTATACCATCCAGTTTTGCCTTTGGTTACCCGTACACCTAAGATGCCTGTGCAGGCGAGTCAATGCCCGAACACTCAAGGAAAGGACGGACACTCCCAGTCCTACCCCCTCGCTAGAAAACCAGCTGTTGGCCAACCCCACAAATCTCCACCTTCAAATTTTTCCTTACTGTTGCCCTGCTTTGTGAAGGATTTGAGATTGCTTATGTCCCCAAAGTGCCTCTTGTGTGCTCATCACTTGTTTCCACCAGAGACCGACCGAGGCTGGTGCCCTCTGGACACCCTGGGAGACACTGGTGAGAAGACCGAAGCACCTTCAGGCTCACTGTCCTTCAGGGTGATGCCAAAGCATTGAGGGCCAAGCACCACCCCTCTCCCACCCGCCACCAGCCTGTTTCCCCCATCAAAGATAGCTTCCCAAGGGCAGATTTAGATGTCTAACACTTGCTTGAGGTCAGCTGGAGAGAAAAAAAAACTCCCCAACAGGTCCACTGTGTCAGGTTAAATCGTTGTAAGGTAATGAAGAAACCAGGCAGAGATTTTCTGGTCCTTGGCTGGGACAGGCGTCTGCTCCATTGTGGTAATGAACAATGCTGAGTAGAGGTGAGGGCACCTCAAAGTGAGCTAGAGTTCTTCTGATGTTAATGAAACTCAGTCCCAGCCTTGAACAGATCACAGTTGAACTGCAGCTGTGACTCAGAAAGTGATGTAAGAAAGCAGGGAAAGGAAAAAGAAGAAACTGTTCAGCCCTCAGCACAGTTTTGGTACTCCTGAGGGCTGCTTTTGCGCTGGAGTGGTTTGGAACAAGGCCCTGAAATCTATTTGAAATAGATAAAAATGCCTTGTAGTATCACTCCAGCACCACTTTCCATAACAAGTCAGTCCTGATTAGCGACGTGGATGTGGTGTTGAAATCTGAGCCTGAACTATGAAATTCACTCTATAACCTTTTTCTTATTCCCAATGCTCTTTTCTCATTCCCACAGTGAAAAAACATCCAAGCTCATCCTCATCTCCCCTCTGTCTTTGGAAATGAGCCTTAAACCTCACTTCAGAGTGAGAGACTGAGAACATTGAGGGATCTCTAAAGCCAACTATACCAGGGCCAAAGCCCAGTTTTCTTCTCACTGGGCCACAACTGCCCAAAATCATGGTGAATACCAATATGGCCATTTTAACAGTGAGGAACCCACCCCAAACCCCCTGGAACTGTAGAAGGGTGAGAACTCTTGGCTGCAAGAGTAGCAGAGTACTAAGAATCAGGCAGGACTGTGCCCATAGCTCATTAATAGGTCTAATCAAGACCGCCATTGAGTAAGAGGCAAGAATGACTAATCAGATGCTAACTTAGCTGATGCTGGCATTACTGAAAGCCTGGGGACATAGTCCAAGGATAAAAACATAACGTCTTATCTAACCAAGGAGTCATTGGTGCACCACCAGTTACAACACGTTCTTAAAAAAGGAAAGAAGGAAAAAAATATCTATAGCACATTAAATTATTTTATGTCCCAGAAATGATAAGAAAATAAAGCTAAGAGTTCGTGCACCCAATCTTTGTAGGGGAAAAGCCTATCTGGAGTTAACCCATTGCAATGTCCACTGTAAGTCCTCAGGATATGGAAAAATCCATTTAAAAAATAAAAGTAAATTGGGGATGAAATCAAAATGAGTATATCTAAGACATTTCAAAACTCAGTTTTGGCACATTTCTTGCTATTTGGGGATTGCTAGATGCATGGGTCCGCCCTGCTCCTCAGTTCAGTGAGAGTTCAGGCAGTCTGGCAATCCTCTTCTTTTGGCCAAGGCTCCTTTTCTGGCAACACATCTCCCTATTTCTCAAGACTCTTCTTTTCCTCCAGTTTCAACAGGATGTTGAACTGGATCTCGCAGAACAGCTCATGGAAAGGAAAGGCCCTCTGACACAAAACAACGTCACTGGAGAGGGAACTGTAATGTCAGGGAAGGTGTTTGGAAGGTGAAACCAGGAATAAACCAAGCACTTGAAGCTATATCGCTTTGCACGGCTGTGTTTTATTTCCAGTCTTTTGCAGTACAGCTCATGAGTCTTAACAAGGAAAGAACTATTCAGTAAATTAAAAAAAAAACAAAAAAACCCAACCCACAGTGTTGTGGGGAAAAACTGGAGTTGTATTTCCATAATATGGGCCTTTCCCAGAAAAGCCAGGCACAGGTCAGTGTGAAATGCAACACCACACATCTGCAAGGGAGTCTGCCCGGTTCCTTCCAGTCTTTTCCATCGTCACCATTTGCGATCGCTTGAAACCTTCTGCCCTAACAACTCAACCACAACCGAGCTCCTTCTCAGTAGGAGCTCGGGGAGATTGGGGCTGCCTGGGGTGTTGGGAGGGAGAAGATGCAGGTGACAGGGACAGTGGGTGCTGGGTAGAAGAAGTCACCTCCTCTCTGCCTACGGGGCAGGGTGAAACCATGCGGGTGGTTGTAATGAAGCCCCATGTTTCCCTTCCAGTAGGAACTCAAGGTGTGATCTGGTGTGCAGCACTGTTGGCGTCTCACGGCAACACCTCAGGTTCTCAATGCTGACTTATCTTGATGGTCTTCAGCCAGTGGTGACACTGACTCATTGCCTTCACCAGCTTCAAGTGACAGCATTTGGTCTTCTCCCAAAGGCCGGTAGCCGAGCAAGGTGACATCGGCACGGGTGTTATTTGACATGGCCGCTGCTTTGCCCTGGAAAAGCGGCGCATGTGCGCAAACGCCTCTCCACAGCCCTTTTCAAAATGTTTGCGTAGGAACAGCCATAAAGTGAGTTATATTGACCCAAAGATGCAATCCAAATCGTTTGAGTCTAGGCCTTATCTACATCATATTATCAGGACCAAGAGAGCACAGATGCACCCCGGGAAGGGAGGGGACTGCGTGCGCTAGAGGGAACGGCTTCGTCCCCTCTCTCCTGGCACGGGGAGGGGACTGCGGGCAGAGCTGGGTAATGATTTGTCATTGCACGGGCTGGGGTGTCTCTCTTTGCAGAGGAAATCTTGGCCGTGATTGACAGCAGGGCTGTTTTTTGCCGCTTCCATTGCTGTTGACAAGTAATAATGAAGCTTTGTCAGTCCATCATGGACATGGATATGCCAGATTACGTCGACTCCTTGGACTCCTCTTACACCATGCTGGAATTTGACAACCTTCGCGTGCTCCCAAATAACACCGGTGAGATTTCTGTTCGTTTCCTCTTGAATATGCTCCACTACCTTTGTTATAAAGCTGAACGCTTAGGAAAGACAGGTAGGAGGTGTGGGGCAAAGGGTGGAAGGGGTAATATTTAAGCAGCTGACCTGTCAACTTCTGTTGCACCTGCATTTATATTTGGGCTGAAACGGGACCCCTTCACTTGTCAGTCCTATTTTCAGTTATTCTTTTCCTTGGTGGGCTGAGCGTCATGTCCTGAGGAGCCTAGAAGGTATTGCCAATGTTGGTAGAGCTCTTCATGGCACGCCATAGGTTTGTCCCTCTATATGACTTAAGAGAGGAGTTATTACTGATATTTCTTCCTTAAAAATGTGTGTTTTGTTCCCATATGTGACTTAGGTTCATATTTAATCCTTGGAAAAAAATGCCGTCTCAAATGACATTTGTTTCTTACTCAGGCAATACACCATGTGCCAATTTAACTTGTTCCTAGGTACTCAGATTGAGAAGCAATATCTAAATCATTACTTGCCTTAAATTTTTTTCTGGCTACCAAGATGATATAAAAGCCCTTACAGCACACTAAAAACTTGATTGTGAGGCATGAGTTTTTATAGGCAAAGAATTCAGTTTTGTTTGCAGAAGTAAAGCTTATTGCATGATATTTAGGTTTTGAATAGACAAAAGTATTCTGATATAAAGTGAACCCTATTCTGCAAAATTGACTGTTCGCTGTGTGAAAAATAAAGGACACTTTAGTCATATAGAAGGAGACCAATTGTGTAACTGAATGGATTCCAATGTTAGCAATGCCTTTGGAGAGTTTTGGCAGCACTTCCTTTAATCTGTTTAGAGACTTAGTGAAATTAAGATGGGATTTTCAGGGTCTCACGTTTGCTCATTAGCTGTCTCATCAAAAGAAACCAGAGTTTCAGCAAAGCTATTATCTACAACAGAAAATGATTAGACATATTACTGTGGGACACGGAGGGATGTCAAGAGACAAGTAAAGTTAAAAGGTCCAAAGAAATTTGAATTGAAAATTGACTTCAAGAAAAGCCCTGTCTGTCCCCAAATAAAGGATTTTCAATTTTTTTTTTTTTTTGCCAGCTCCAGATAGACTGGATCTTATTTTTTATTCTTGCAGAAAGGTTTCCATCTGCCATCCTACTCCAGAAACATTATTTAACACAGATGTTTCCC
>NW_010102758.1:95452-141043 GCF_000699245.1 Pterocles gutturalis
CAAACTATTTTTTACTTTTTAGAGTGGTACAAATTTCCTCAAAATTCAATGTAATTTTGCAAATTAACTATCAAAACCTGCCTGGGGCTCTCTGTTGTTTCATGCAGTGGAACTGACAGGTTGAGTTTTTTCTGAAGTTTATCTAGATCAGTATTGTGTTATTTGTCTAGCTGTTAATGAGTAACCGGTTCTCTCAGGATCTAGCTGTTTTGAAATTAGCTTGTTTGTCTTGGGTAAGTGTCCTCTTCTACAGTTTGTAAAAGTAACTTCAAAAAAGACTTGAAATGTCCATGCATGAAAATACATTGCTAATCAGCTGCATTTAGTTCCCATAGGTAAATCAAAATAACAGTTCACACAGATATTCTGTAGTTTCAGAAATATTTTTAAGATTGTTAGAATCAAGAAATAATCTCGTTTTAGGTATTTTTAAAAATCTACTGGATTGTTTTAAGCTGTCTCTTTCCCATTATGCAAGATTTCCCCCACTAACTCTACTGGCAGTTTTGCCCTCTATAAACACAAACAGGAAGGGGTGTCATATTTATTTTAATGGACTCAGAACTCTGAATGATTTTAAAAGTGAAAATTAGAATATTTTCAAATAAGGTTACACTTTTTGGAAACCAACTGTTTCCTTCTTTGGAATATTTTTTCATCAGAATTTTTGGTTAGTTAATGATGCAGAGCACTTCCAGTGCTAAGCCTTCTGCTTCAGGCAGCTGCTATTGTTTTGAGATTTTCCTGGATATATATCTTGGATTTTCCACCTTTAAGTAGCCTGTAATTTGACGAACATTTTGAGACCAGTTCAAAGTAAAGAATAGAATCCACTATGGGAGTGAAGGAGGAGTATAAAAGGTTGTCTGTTTTAAACAGAAAGAATGGCAAAAGGAAATGAACAAAAATCAATACTAATCCAGTCTTTCCTTTATAAAATATGCGTTGTAGCTGCAGAAATTTTCCCATTCTGCACAAATTTGTTTCCTTTACCTTGGCTGGCATTATGAGCCATATTCTCACTTGGTTTTTATGTGCTGTTAGTACCCATTTCCTCACGCTCTTGTCAGAGTTGTCATTTTGCTTAAAATATGAAGCATCATTGAAATATTGCACTAATTCTTTAGTCGAGTGTCAGGGAACACTTTCTCCCACAGTGGTGCTTGTTCTCCTCTCTCAGCACTCAAACACCATGCTGATCCTTGACACTTTGGCACAAGGTTGGCGAAACACCTTTCCCAACCCCGCTGCAGCCTGACCCAATTCAGACCACGGAAAAGCCATCGAAGATATTCTGACGGTGCCTGACCATCCCTCAAACTGCATGAGTGCTTGCGTAGAGCTCTGGCCTTTCTGGCTGGCCTCTTTGTCATTGTTACTGTAGGATTTGGGAACACTAAATCAAAGCTATGCTTTATATCTCAAAACCTCCCCCTCTATTTGCTAAAAGCTGATGTAGAAAGCCGCTGCTGACCTGCACATGCTAGCTTTGGTGCTAGCCCCCATCCAAGCCCACGTTTGTGTGCACAGGTTTCGCAATGCTGGCTTTGGCCACCAAGTTTGACTGCGTGTGTATGCCCTAAACCCACATTTACCATCTCTTTACATTCTAGCCCAGCATATGTAATGTGAGGATTTGTTTGCGGCAAATTATGTGCACCAAGACTGGCTTGGATTTCCGGGTAGATAAAAGCAAAAGCCATTCTGGAAAGTATTGCAAGGTAATTCTCCTATACAGTGTGCATCTAGAAGAGATGTAGCCAGTAATATAACCAAAAGGAAAAGCAGCAAAGATCTCTGCAGTGGTCAAGTAACGTGCAGAGCTCCAGACCTGAATGGAAGCCAGACCCCATTCCCCAGCAGCATCTTCACTGAGACCATCCTCACTGTCATCTCTTATCACTGTAAAACTTGGCATCTCCATTTCAGCCTTGGGCAGGTAATGACTTAGATACAGAGGCAGCAGGTAACAAAAATGTGTATGCATTTTGGTTGCAAGCTTGGTTAACCCCGAAGCTGGTGAAGCCACTAGGATACTCTCATCAGCACTAGGTAAGCTGTAGTTCCCAATCTGCACGCTCCTTCTATATAACTCTCAAAAGATGGTTGAAAACTTCAGATTTTTCTGACAGTGAATGTCCAGGACACTCCAGAATGCCTAGTCCTAGTGAGGAGTAAACCACTGGTCTCCAGCTCAGCCTGGGATGCGTGCAGGGTTATGGTCTCTTCTTGGAGAACGTCATCAGTTGCATCTCTCCAGGAGAAACTTCAGAGGAACTGTGACACAGCTTAGGAACTGTTCTGTTACACCATGGTGATGAGGGTCTATAACCAATACACATCTCTGAGCATCTCTCCAGGGTGGTGAGGACAGCTGTGAGCTTGTTTCAGTTGCTGTGAGCCAGCTGAACTCTGACTAGATCCATCCTAGCAGCCCTCGAGCCCACCTCAGTGTGGTGCTGAGCTCCAGGCAGCCCTCCCTCTAGAGAACCACGACCATCAATGAAGCTCCAAGCAGGTTATCGCCTTGTGTCAGGCAGGGCTGAAGTAAATGGTCTGGTCTTCAGCTGATTTCGCTGGCAGACAGCTGTGCTGGTAGGGATCCTGGCTTTCCTCTGCCTTTCCTAGCAGTGATCAGTCCAGGGAAAACCCAGACATTCCCCAGATACATTGAAATAGTCTTCTGATGAACTCAATGTCAGTTGTGCCTTTGCTCTTCTCTAATTCTCATTTGGTACTCATCATTAGTTGGTAGACAGGATTTTGTAATTAAAATTTGTCGTCATAATTAACCTGTGCAAACTGGGTGAGGGCTTTCTTTGTCCTTATGTTTTTTAAATTTCTGTTCACGTTCAACCAAGCTGAAGAGGACACGTGGCTACCTAACAGGGACTGAACTCTTAGCTGTGTCTGCCCTAACATAGAGCCACCCAGCTCAGCTGTAGCCCATGGGCTACAAATGGGGGCAAAATTTGCTAACTTCCATGGACCCTCACGTGCTCAGTGCTGGTGGTCCTTTCTCCAGTAATACTTGGTTTGAGGCCGGATTATTAATTACTTCCTTATACCAGCAAGCAGTTCCTCACATGTCTTGCTCACATAATCCAAAAAAGTCTTCTCTGGTGAGTAAATGCTTTCCAGCATCAGGACCGTTTTGCAATCTGCAGCCAGCTGAAGGATGAAGGGTCCATTGGAGACCCCAACTGTATGGCCTCAGCTTTATTCCTCTGAAGGGAACAGAGAAAGCATGAGTAGAGTGAAGAGAAAGTTGGCTGCCTTATATTTATTTTTGTTGTGCAATTTTTTAAATGGAGTCCAGCACACTCGGTGCATTGGTTTATGGTCATATGTTCCTTCAAAAAAATAGATGGTGCAACAGATGCACAAATATTTAGCAGTACAGAAGAAATATTCTAGTACAGCTAATTTAATACTGAGTTATCAAGCAAAATAAAATGAAGAATCAATGTAAAAAAACCTAAAAATCAACATAAATTGCTATTAAGTACCTCTGACACAGATGATGTTCCCAAAGGACGCAAGAGCCACTTGCTGACAAATGTCAGATCTGGGAGCATCTTATACGTATTTTGGGAACACGTAAATCTCAGTTCCTGTCATTATGACCTCAGAATGATTTTGATGCTGTCATTCTTTCTTGTCGCGTTGCTCCCATCTTGCTACAACCACCTATTTACTCATCTATACATTAGAAGGTGAAACGTGGATCAAAAGGCTTTTTGAGGGGGTAAAAGGAAGTCTGACCTTTGCATTTATGAAGTCTTGGCTAAAAATGTCTTAGTCTTGCCTTACTGGCTTTTTTTTTTTTTTTTTGGCTTTTGATTACAATTTTAATTGCACAGCAAATATTTTCACTATAAATTTTTGACGTGTATTCATATACAAAAATAACTTTCTCTCTCTCTCTGTACATATACGTGTTGTGTGTGGATTACCCAAAGCTATTTTTATGCACCATGCATTAGAAAACTTTCTCTAGACTGTCCAGATGAGATGCCAATTCCTCTGCTTTGAGTAATTTTCTCTAAGGTTTGTCATTGCTACGAGAGCATCTGAGCTTTTCTCATCACTGCCTGTCCCTTCTGCAAGGCAGGATGCGTCTTGTCCCAGAGGCTTTGCTGAGGTCACTGTAGCATGAGATCAGCTCCCTTGGAGCGAAGAACACGCTCCCAGAGGTGCGATAAATTCATAAAACTGTCCTGCAGAGAGTGCCCAGGTCAGGACAGACTCCACAAACATTCCTCCTCTTGGTGAGATGTAAACACTGTCATCTGGGTATTCTCAAGTGTCTCCTTTTTTTTCTTCCCCAAGCTGTGCCTCAAATTAGGAGGATTAAGAGGGCAGCAAGGCTGGTGGTTAAGGCCAAGGGAGGAGTTTAAAGGGGAGCTTTCAGCAGCGTATACACAGGCCAGGCACGGGTAGAGCTATTCCTGCCCCAAATGAGTGGGTGCAAACAGAGGACATGACAGAGGGCATTCATGTGACCTAATTTTAGGTCTCTAATTTAGAAGGTCGATCTTCCTGCACCCCTCTGTTGCTTTCCAGTGGAAAGCAGTGAGCCTCTTCAGAAGGCAATTCAGAGCAGGAACCAGCCTGAGAACTGGAGTGACCTTTGTGGGAGCTGCTGTCTCCATCTTCCAGCTGCAGAGGAGCTCTCAAGTGCAGCCTTTGATCTCCAACACCTCTGTCACGGTCATGAAGCAGTCCACCCTTCCTGCCTCTGCTGTCCCTTCTTTGCTTTCTCCTGATTCACGTTAATGATGTTCTTGCTACTGTCTTCTGTGGGCACCAGCTTTGAACCGCGTTCTCCAGGTGTCTCACTAGGGAGGATGGTGGCTCCCCATCCCTCACATCCAGGTATGGTTTCTCTGCATCTGTCAAGAAAAGAAAAGGCAATTTGTAAATTCTCAAGACTCTGTTGGGTTATGCAGGTTGAAATCTCTCTGTTCACTGAAAAAAACATTGATATAAGACACAAAGCAACTGAGTGACTCTCAGTTCAGGTTGAGGAGAGCACAGCCACCAGTCTGGAGGCTTTCCTAGCATCACACACTGTGTGTGCACATGTGTGTGGGCTGGGTCAGTGCTTTGCTTAAAAAAATCAACTTGCCCTCAGCTTGTTCTGGTTTCCACCACAGAGAGGTCTAACTGTCCCTGTTCTCTGCCCACAGAGGCCATCACAGCTGAATCAGCAAACACCAACCTGCTCACCAACGGCATCAGCTCCCTCTGCTCCATCTGCGGCGACCGGGCGACTGGCAAACACTACGGGGCATCCAGCTGCGACGGCTGCAAAGGCTTCTTCAGGAGGAGCGTCCGTAAGAACCACGTCTACTCCTGCAGGTACCTGTCCCTTCTGCAATGAACAAAGACCATTTATGGAGGCTGTAAATAATTTGGGGTGGAGATCAGGTTGTACAACGGGGCCCCAAGTGCTGAATTACCACGCCGTGAATGCTCAGAGTAATGCTGCAGTTTAGCCTCTGTCTGGAAGATGGGAAGCTAAGGAGTAAGCTAAGTCCTATCTCATCTTGGACCCCGACACCTTTGAGCAATCCATTTCATGAGTTCACCGTCCCTGATTTCCCCATGGTGTAAATCATGGGAAACCTTACAGACCTGAGGATTGACCGGGGTGTATAATACATAAGCACAGCTTCTGGGTGTGGGGTGATGCCATAACTTTATCACAGCCCAGCAAGGGAAAGCCAAGGTGGCAAAGGACCAAAGCTCCCAAGATTTCATCTCAAAAGCAATATTTCTTGATTTTCCCAGCAAAAAGCAACAAGCATCCAAGAACCTGCCACCTCCAAAGCCTCCACCTCCCCCACTGTGTCTCCATTTTTGCTTTGAAATCATTAAACTACGTACACTGACATCTCAGTGATGATTTTACAATCATTCTGAGAACCTAGCGTGGACCAGTGATGATTCACATCCACTTTGGCACACAGGTACACATTTAAGAGAATGTTTTCACCAAGAGGAGGACATAAATTACACAGCTGCTATCTTGGTTGACCTTAGAAAAATGGTGTTTATTTTATCACAGGAGGAAGGGGAGGAAAAAATCCTGAATGCACTCAAGCCCTTCATCTCTAATTAAAACCTGGAAGTTTTCTTTCTGTTCCAGAGCTCTTCTTTCTGCAATGGTGTTCCAAATTTTTGCAATGCGAGTCACCCTGTTTGTTCAAAATGCTTCTGGGCTCCTTATCACTTCAGGACACACCAGGGTCCTGGGGTGACAGCAGTGTCCACCCACATGATGCCCATCCCAGGAACTGTGAGATCCCTGCAGGAGGACACAACAGCTCCTGCTGATTTCTTTTTCATCTCAGTCTCCTGGGAGCAGAGTTGTTGCCCCTCCCCAGGAATCCATGAATCTCTGCGATATTTGGCAGCTCAGGGAACATCCACAGCATCAAAGCCGAGCAAACGGCAAATGCTCGCTTGTCTGTACATCCTTATTAGGTGAGCCGCGCTGTTTTTAGCCCAGCTCTGAGCTCTGTTGTTTATCGCAGACGTAAATTCCTTGGAAAGTCTTCTGGTCTTTGTACCTTTGGCTTTTTACCAGCCTGGAAAAGTGCCTCAGCTTTTACAACCCGATGATGGTCCAGGAGCAACCCACACCGTATCCTCTCTGCACGGCAGAATCCTCTTCCATCACTTCACCCACCATGGCAAGAGCTGCCAAGCCTACACGGGCCACCCCTTGAACAGCACATAGGTTCCTAAATAACCTGTCAAAACGAGTAGGAATTAGGAGGCCACGTGTGGCTGCAGACACAAAAGGGCTGCGGTCCACAGTGTAATTATTGTTCGCAAAGCAGGGCTTGTTAACAAGTGGGATCAAACGAGCTCCAGCACTGAACACCCAGGAACTGTTTGAAAGTGGGAGATGGGTTTCCTACACTGCCAGGCACTGGCATCACTTGAGTCACAGTCACGTTTTCACAGCCAAAACCATCCCAGTCCTCGCAGGGTGGGTGGTCTGAGATCGCTGTGCTCCCTGGCAGGAACGGCGGTGGGGAAGACGAGGAACTGGGCTAAGCCAACCTTGAGTTGAGCCATTTCTTGGAAACCGTTGGCTCTTCTCTGGGTTGAGGCAGTGTGCAGCTCAGTGATGTCTGGGGCTGTGTTTGGGGCTGCTCAGGGTGAACGGGGTGCAGACACCAGGCTGGATGCTCCATGTTTTATTTCCCATCTCCTCCCAGGTTCAGCCGACAGTGCGTGATAGACAAAGACAAGAGGAACCAGTGCAGGTACTGCAGGCTGAAGAAGTGCTTCAGAGCTGGCATGAAGAAAGAAGGTAGGTGCAGAGAGACATCTGCAAACCACTCAGTGCTGTCTCTGGCCCTGCTCCCACTGCAGAGCACGGTGGAGGGCAGCGGCAGCCCTGGCCCATGGGGAGGACGCTTGTGTGTCACAGTGAGAGATTTCTTGTTGTTGAAGCTGAAAGCCCCATTTCCTGTCTCAGATGGGAAATTAAATTAGAGCTTTGCAACAGCATTCACCCATCCTGGGAGGCTGCTCTTTAGGATATTTTTATACTGGGAAAGGAACAGGCTTCTTCAGGGTTTATTTAGCCTCTAATTGTTTCACAGGAGAAAATCCCTGCTACTGCGACTCCTGATCCCAGCTGTGACAATCTCAGTGAGGACCCACCATCGTCCATCTCACCCTTAGGACAAGTTACAGCCTACAGACATGAACACGATGGTGAGGGAGCTAGAAAGGAACTGGAGAGGAGTTCCTCTTCGTGTCACCGAGTTAAACACCCCTTACCCACGGGGTGAGATCATGGTCCCGCTGGGACCAAGGGGAAATTTGTCTCTGATTTCTGGTAATTCATAAGATTTCACTGGTGATGAAAAAATCTTTACAACCTTCTGACCATATGTTTTCCAGGAGAATAAGGGTGTCTTGCAATTTGGCATAGGTCATAGGTGTAGCAAAAATGCCTGGTGGTTTGATGAAAAAAATAGCCCTCAAAGTAATCAAGACCAAACAGAAGCATTTCTGGTCAGTCATAGATGAGGATGGAGCCAATTGCCGGTGCAGCAAGGAAGGAAAGGCTGAAATCTGGTTATCAGCTCCATTCTTTGAGGTGAAGCATGATTTTTATTGTGCTTATGGTAAAAGTTATAAAACCTTGTCTCTTGCCTTCATTATTGATTGCAGCCCAATGGGAGATGACTCATTTCAAGTTCCACATAGTCACATTCTTTGAAGCTTTTTTATGAGTGCACAGTCAGGTTGTGTGCTCACAAACTGCTCCTGTGTTTGGGAAGGAAGATTTTAAAGCACCTTGAGCAACTGTTTTGCAGAAATCAGCTTCGCTGACCAGAGCTATATCCAAAGCATGTGTGCAGGACCACGACAGAAAGTTTCTTGCACAATTGTGTGCACAAAAAGAACACAGCTATTTGCTTTAGGGTGGTTCTAGATTAATATTAAACAGTATTGCGAAGCATTAGGGAAAAAGAGAAGCCATGTCTTGGGATAGGGCAGTATGAGGATGATACAAATGTTTGTGCGTAATTTGTTGGTGGCATGGACCAATTCATGAGACCGCAGCTGTGACATCCACTCTCCATGTCTCCTCTTGTCCCAGCGCTGGCACGCAAGAGTTTGATAGCCTCCTTCTCTGGCACATCACTTTTCAGACAGATCATATAATAGTGTTCAGACTTTCCAGGGTGTGGTAATAGCATTGTTTATTCACAGTAGAGGAGAAGAAGCTGGAAATGATCCTTTTCCCTGCCTGTCTGTGACAATACACCTGGGGTGGGGTTAGCAGGGCTGTGTCACCCCCGCACACTCCCCACGGCCCCACCGCTCAACGGGTGCGTGTGCAATTTCAGAAAACTTGCTGTTTCCCAGCAAAACTAACTGATAAACTGGCATTTTGGATCCAGAGGAATTTTTCCCTGTGTTGTAAGAGTGATGTGACACATATGGATCTTTCTTTCTCTTTTGGAAGCAACTCTAGTGCATAAGGGATTGAGAGGGGCTATACAATCTCGCCTGGTGGAAGGGAAATTTCTGCCTAAAAAAAAAGGCATATGATGCAAATACGAGCTTTAAACAGGGTGTCCATAGGGGCAGAGTGCAGGTGCAGGGCCGAGGCTCTCAGCATGGGCTGGTCCTGGGGGCACAGTGCAGTTGGGCTGTAGGTTCACTATGGGGCTGGGGCAGAGGTGGTTGAGAAAAGCATCAGCGGGGTCCTTTAGATTGTCATGTTTGTACCCTCCTGCCTTCAGAAAGGACCAAGACTGTCCCACACATGAGCCCTGCACCTCCAGACTTGTGCATTGAGATGGAATCCAAGTTCCATCAGCACCAGTGAGAGCAAGAAGGGGCCAAAACTTGAGTCTTGTGGAAAGTTCGGTCCCCAGATTTCATATAAATTAGCTCATTTGGGGACTTTACTATCCCAATTACATTTTTGATATCAATAATTCGCTTTAATAACTACAAGTAAACAATCGTTAAAGTTGGGATGAGGGGAGAAGAAAAGGCTTGCTTGAACGCAAACCTCTTCTTGTCTCCTGAAACACCACTATGATCAGGATTTAAGACTTTGACAGGAGTTTCACTGCTTTATTCTTACTTGGTGGCTAAGGCTGGGACTGCACAGCAGGGTGGTCTGGGTGGTTCAGGGGTGTTCTGGTTGGTCTCTCTGATTTTCTCCCTTTGCACAGGAGAAGGTTCGATTTCTATTGTTTTGTGCAATGCTGCTGGACAGGTTTTTGGTCAGGACAGCATCAGTGAACGAGGAGTGTACCAGGTCCTTAAACATCCAAAGAAAACAGCAGGATGCTATTTTTAGCATCTTACTAAGATCATGTTTAACCTTGAATAAATCAGCAGGGTGTGATTTCATCTACTCACAGGGAGTTGAAAATCTGAAAACTTGGAAGTCTTTAGAAATGCCAGCACTGCACTGTCAGGATTCAGTTTGCTGGCAAAAAAAGAGGGGTTAATATTTAACCTCTCATCCCCTTTAAAGTAATTTATGAATGTACATGAACTCCTTTAGTTATACGCAGAACTAAAAAGAATTATTGTATCACCTATGGCCACAACACGGTGGGAGGATTTGAAGCTATTTTCTATTTATTTTTGTTAAATTGGACAGGTTTACGGGAGAGATTTATTAGTGTTTCACGGGACCTCTATCTTGTTTCATACCTTTTGTTTGCACATCTCTTCTGCCAGCTTTTAGAAGGCTGAGACTGCAGTTTATTGCAAAGATGGATGGAAAATTAAAGGATCTTCCCCACTTTGTGACAGCCATAAATCAGGCCAGAAGCCCGGGAAATGATTACAGGTGCATGTACCATTGGGATTTATTTGCAAATAAAATATACCACACCCACAAAATCCGAGGTAGCTTGGGGGAAAAAAAAATTCTTTGTGCATATAAATTAATCAGGCAGCAGAAAGGGTAATTTATTGGTGGGGACAGAAACGCTGTGGGTACTGGTGAATGTGGGCTGGGTGCTCACACCTCCTCCTCCTGCTCTCTCTTTATGCCATTTATTAATCCATTTCTAACTCCCTTGGCGTTAAATGGGGATGTTTTTAGTGGAATAATAATGGAAATGGTAACTCCCATGTGGGCAGAGCTTTAACCTCTGCAGTTGCCGTGGAAAGTTACCGGTTTGCTGCTGGCTCCTTCCGATCAATGCCTCTGCCCGTATTTATCGGACTCCCCGGAGCTTCCTCATCCCAGGCTCTGTCCCTATGATGTGGCAAGGCAGCAAGGACAAAATGTTTGGGAAACACGGGTTTGTTGCAATCCCACAAACACGCCGCTGTTTGCTCAACAGCTGCCGCGCGTGCTCTGCAGCCTGCCCACCCGCTGCCATCCTGGATGCATCCCTCCTATGGCTCCTCTACATCAGACGGAGAATATGTTTGTTTTCCCATCTGCTTCCCATAGTCAGGGCATGCCGTGGCCGTGGACAATTCCCCAGAGGGAGATGCATGCACTGTCGGCCTTCTGTTCCCTTTCCCCCAGGGAAAGCTGAGTCGGGGCCGTGCTGTCCCTGGCCAGCAGCATCGTGGGGACTCGCTCCCACTGATGTCCCCTCATGTAGGGCTGCAGTGACCCTTCCTGGTGTTTACTGGTTTTGGGAACTGGAGTGCTGTGGAAAGGACAGGATCAGAGAAAAAAAAATAAGTGAGCAAAGCTTTTGCCAAGGATGTATGGAAATAGTGTTCTCTGGGAGGCAGTGGGGTCCGGCACGGGGATTTTAGTCCTTCCTGCAAGTTTGCTGAGTTGTACTGGCTGCAAAGCCAAGATCATGTCTGAGCCCAGCACACCCCTCAAGCACTCCCGATGCCTCACCACGGCTGACCTATCCCTTCCCTTTTACAGGCACAATAAATACAGCAATATAATTACCCCACAGTAATAGATTAATTTTGTGGCAGGTGAAACATTAACTCCCTTTTGTATCTAATTCCATCACATCTTGGGTACTTTCAGCGATAACACCCCAATCACCTTGAGAAAGTCGCTCTGTACCATCCACTTACACTTGAAGATTGAGCTTATCAGAGCATGAGGGAAGCACTGAAATATGTGCCATAAAAAGACTCGGGAGAAAAACAAGCTGAGGCTTCTTAGAGGAGTCTGTTATCGGGGGCTGGGACCATGTTTGGCTGAGTTTGTAGGACTTATGTAAAATATGATGTGTAACTTGGTTGGAAAGGTAAAATCTGTATCTCTTCTTGTAAGTGGGGAAAAAAAGAGGTTCATCACCCCTACATGGGGGAGCATCTGATATGAAACCAGGCACAGAAGGTTGGGTGGGGACTTTCCAAGGACGTCAGTGATGACATGGACCTGGGTGGGCTTGGTTCTACCCAATGCTGGATGCTGCTGCTCATCTTTCTGGTGTGCCAAAAAAAAACCCCATGAAGGGTTAATCTATTCTGAAGATTAATCCTAGATTATGGTTCCTACAACCACCTTCACCTTCAGACTGGTGGGGATTTCCAGCTGAACAGCTTCTTCCACCACCACCCCCATGCACAGGGTAATGTCTGATGCTGTCTAAGGTAGGTTAGCAGAGCCTCCTAAGGTTTTTTTTTTTTTCTCTAAATTGATGTCTAATTGCCTCTATGTAGTATCCACAGCCTGAAAAGACTCAATAATATGTATATGTGTTGCATTTTTTTTACAAATGGATGTCACCATCCAGTCCCATGCAGCCATTCAGGCAAGGTTGGCTGCGAGGTGCAAAATGGGTTTGGTGGCTGGACCCCCCCAAGCACACCCAGCTCAGCAGCGAGAGGGTCCCAACTGACAGCAAGGCTAAGCCCCAAATCCTGGAAAACAAATACTACGCTCCTGCTGATAACGGGAGATATTGATTTTTGTCACTGCTGCTTGTTTTCTGCCCTTTCACTTTGTTGGCCCCTGTCAGAGGTTGGTTAGGAAAACAGAGCCGTGGCTGGACCTGAGCTGACAAAAAAACCTGCCTTCCCACCCTGTGTGTCCCCTCCTTCGCATGAATTCAGAGAAACATGCCCCGTGCAAAGAGTGATGCTTGCTCTAAAGCAAGCCTGGGAGCATGGCAAAATCTCGAAAGAAGGATGAAGTGATTTTGCTGACTTTGCAAAAAAAATCATTGCTGGAAAAATCTTCTCCAGTGGCCACTTTTGAGACAAAACCCCACTGTTTCACATCCAAGGGGTTAAAGCTCAGAGTGAGTTGTGCTTTGACGTCTCTGTCTGAGTCATTCCCCCTAAATAAACCAAAAGGAGCCTGGGATTGCCCTGTGAAGGAGGAGGGATGTGTTGCGTTACCACCACACCCTAAATCTTCCCGCTCCCTCTGCTTTAAGGACCTGACAATTCCCTTTCTGGGTTGTACGTAGCCAAGACATAGGAGCTGTTAGGAAAACTCTGAGTCTGTGTTCAGCTCCCTCCTCCAGCCCCATGTGGGCTTGTGTGCTGCTGGATGGAGGCAATAGGGCTGAAACATTGAAACCAAGGTTGGACTAAGTCTAAATTCTGTTTTTTTCTCTGCTGCTGTTTTACTGGATGGCTGCAGTGGAGGAAAGTCAGTTCTTGGAGCCTGTGTTGCAAAAATAAACTGCTGGAGTGCAATAAATCCCTTCTGTTCAACGTGAAGGGTTGATGGAGCGTGGGGCTGGATGTGGCTTGTGCTGCAGGGAAACAGGATGGTTTAAAGGGTGGAGAAGACCTCAGAAAATTGGCATTTTTTTTCTAATTCATTGTGGCATGTTCATACCTTTCGGTCTGTGAAAAGCCCAGGGCTGATCTGCACTCTGCTGTGGTCACCCCAGTGTGGCCAAGGTGCCTTGTGTCACTAACAGTTCAAGACTGTTGCCTTGAACTTGTTGTCTTGCCCAAGTGCAAAGTGTCAACATCAAATGCCCAAACTCCCCGTGAGCTGCATCCAACCCAGTGGGACCAGCTCACGTCCCACCGATGCTGCTCTAACTGCCAACTGCCCTTATCTCCCTCCATTGCTCCTGCGCTTGGTCTGCCCCCTCTCTGGTGGCCTTTTCCTCTCCCCAGGGACCTGTTTAATCCTACTCCAGCATCCAACAAGGGCAGAGGGTGCTGCAGGCACACCATCCACTCCTCTTTGGGGACTTCAGGTGACAGCAGCCATCAGCTGTGTGGGAAGTTTCTTGCTAACACACCCGTGCTCGCTGTCGTTTCAGCCGTGCAGAACGAGCGCGACAGGATCAGCATCCGCAGGAGCAGCTACGAGGACAACAGCTCCCTCTCCATCAACGTGCTCACGCAGGCTGAGGCCATGGCGCAGCAGGTATGAAACATGGGGACAACCCTCCAAATGAGCCTCCAGCTATTCCACGTGGGGTTATAAACTCACTAAACCAACCAGGGCTGGACATTTTCCTGCCCTTGGATGGCTCTTGCACAAAGCCACAGGGAAGAAAATGCATTAAAAATAGGCAAAAGCAGACAGTAACAATCCTTGGTGCATTATCAAGGCAACATGGAGCAGATACAGACTTTGGTGTGTGGGATGCAAAACTGCAATTCTGAGGGCTGGAGGATGTTGCATACCCCGGGTCCCCTCTGCTCCCAGCCTGAATTGTTGCTGCACCCCTAAAACCTCCCTGTATTTCATGCAGAAGTTTATCCCTCCTTGCTGCCTGCTCTGTCCTGTTCAGAACATAATGTTCCCGTCATGGTCAATTATACTACTTCTAGTAACTTCTTCACCAGGGCAACAATTATAGGGGAGAAAAATAAAGCTAATAAAAATTCCGGGATTCAACTAATGCTGATTGCTTTCTTATTTCATGTTCCAGAATGAATTTCACCCTGCGTGTCCGTTACATTCTTATGCAAATATCCTTTCTCCACTGAAACACGCAGTCCAGATGTTGCGTGTTCCATGCAGCAGTCTGTCCACTTCCCCTTCAAAAATGATTATGTTTTAACCCTCTCCTCCCCACCCAGCTCTTTAGAGATTGAAATTGGGGGGTTTTGTCCCAGACAGCAACTTGGGGAAGAAAGGCTGGATGCATTTCATGTGTTTGGCTGGTTTAAGGGATTGATGGGAAGCTGAGCCCCAGTGCTGCTGGCTGCTGCTAGGAATGGGAATATGAATCAGATTGTGTCCTGAGCCAGCCGGGAGAGTGGGAGGGAGGAGGAGGAGGGAGGGGTGTGTGTTGGGACTGAGCACCACCTCGTGGAGGCTCCGCCATGGGCGGTGTGTTGGACAGGATACGCTGAGCACATCAGTGTGCATCCACAATGGCAAACGTCTTCTCGTTGTGGTCAAGGATGGCAAACCAGCACCGATCTGGTTCCAACACAACTGGGTTGTTTCTCTTCCAGTATTCATCGCCGAGCCCGGTGCACAGTGCGGACATTGCAATGAAGAAGGTTGCGACCATCAACGACGTGTGCGAATCAATGAAACAGCAGCTTCTGGTGCTGGTTGAATGGGCAAAATACATCCCAGCGTTTTGTGAGCTCCCGCTTGATGACCAGGTAAAATGCAAATTCCTCGTCCCTACAAACCTTCGACGGGAATTCCCAGCCGTACCTTGCAACAGGAGAAGCTGTCATTAACACAGAGATCACCCTGTGCAGAGCAAGAAACTAGGAGGAGAGAGAGAATATAAAGGACAAGGGATTGATTGAAAATAAGTCGAGTAGCCAAAGTCCCCCAAAATACAATAGAGTTGGTTACTGCAGTCAAAAAAGGACCCAGTAAAAGACTGGTTGTCCCTTTATTGGTACCTGATAGTTGAATAGAAAAAGCTATTTATTGCCTAAGAACTCCAATTAAGCCCCTCTTTGCTTTTTCAATTGAAAACAACTTTTTATTTAGTTTGCCATGAATGTAGCACTTCTGCAAAGCGAAGATACACTAATAATTTCTAGCTCTTAATAGTACTTTATCTATACACCTGACATATCTAAGCAAACACCAAATTTGGCTTAATTTAAACAGCACCAGCCCACCACTCTGTTCTCTGCTTTTCAAACATAGTATTATTTCTTTCTTCTGTGCCACCTGCAGGTTGCCTTGCTCAGAGCCCACGCAGGGGAACACCTGCTCCTCGGGGTGGCCAAGCGGTCCATACCATACACCGATTTTCTGTTATTAGGTAAAGTAGTGAAATATGCTCCTGCTTTTATATTTTGCACACCTGAGTCACTGCCAAGTATCCTGCCTGCCTGAAATCCTCTCTGCACTCCTGGGCATGGTCTGGACATCTGGCTGGAGACTAAGTGCTTGGGAATGTCTCTGGAGAGACGTAAAAAAGGAGAAAGCAGATTCACTGGGACTTTTACATCTCTTCCCTTACCGCTTTGAAATTGTGGATGAGAAAACTCCCAATATCTAAATGCATCTCAAGCTGCATTGCCTTGTTTTTGTGTCTGAAATCGTCAGGACACAGGCAGTGAAGTATTTGGGTATCAGTGCTTAAAACCTTAGCAGAAAGGTCTATTAAAAATTATAGGTATTTCTTTTTCATTTAACTCTTTTCCACCAAAAACACAGGTGGGATTATTCTTGGAAAAATGAGAATACTGGCCTTGAAAGCCACACGTTAAGGAAAAGAGGGAGAACTTTGTTTAAAATTAAAAAAAAAAAAAAAAAAGAGACACACAAAAAAATGCAATACCACTTGCAAACAGATGCTAAGTGCAACAGGGTAAACGAGCAGAACGTGGAGCAGGCTTTGTGTACAGTGTGGGGGCACTGACACATGCAAATGAGATAATTAAGGACCAAAAAATGAGATCCACGGCTTGTTTCTCAATTGTGAATCTGAATCTGAAGCTGCACACTGGAAATCTGCTGCATATGGGCCCTGGGACTGTCTGGAAACATGCCTTGGGGTGACTTCTGGAATGAGACCCTGTCCACAGAGCTAGAATGAAAACTTCTCTTGTCTCCCCAGGGAATGACTTCATCATCCCAATGCACTGCCCAGAGCTGGAAATCGCCCGTGTGGCCACCAGAATCCTGGACGAGCTGGTGAAGCCCTTGCGGGACATCCAGATCGATGACAATGAGTACGCTTGCCTTAAAGCCATCATCTTCTTTGACCCAGGTAAGCTTCCTTCTTGATTGCTGAGCAATGCCGGGGCTTGAAAAAGAGTTGAGGGCTCTCCAATAAGCAGGAAAACCCCTTGGCAGCAGCTCTGCATCTCACCCTGCCTCTGCTGCAATGAGCAATACCCAGTAGAGCAGCAAGGACATGTTAGAGGTGACCTGTTCCTGACCACTTCACTATTTAGCGAGTATTAACTCCAGCCAGATGGATGTGCAAGACTTTGCAGACCCTGGAGGAGTTTTGCTGTTTCTGTAGCTTGGCTCCAGGAAAGCCCATCAGTCTGAAGTGAAGGAGATGGCTATGAAGGACATATATGCCTAGAGTGAATTATGCATAAGTGGAGTCAACCGAGCAGCAGTGTGGAGCATCCATCAGGGCTCAGAAAGCAGCATTAAAAACCACCGAGAGCTGGACCATTCCGAGTACTCGGAAATAGCAAGGCTGTCTGCTAATGGATCTTGCTGGCAGCCAGTACTGACCGAGGGCAGGGCTGATCCCTACAGGCTGGAGAACAGGGAAAGACACAAACAACAGCTTGTTTTGAGCCTTTGCTGTATTCTCATTCCACAAACGTGGGGGTTTCTGTCTCAGGCCAGGTTTCCCCCAAACACTCCTGCAGAATTCTCCATGCCTACGGCACACACACAACCTCCTCTCGGTACAACACTCCAGTCCTTCAGCGTGTGTTGCCCTGCAGCTTGGAGAAGTGATGGGGGAAAATCCCAGGTCCAGGACAGTGCCCTTTTGGGATCTATCAGCGTGGAGAAATTAGAGCATCTTCCATCAGCCACTTTATGCTGTGTTTGCTGGTTTGAAATCAAGATACGGGAGTTTTAGGAACATCATGAACCTTGGCTTGCCAAAGAGCCTGCTGTAAACCTGAGTCAGGGTGGTGTTATCAAACGGAGTCGGACAAATTACCTTCTCAGCTGATCGGTATCTCAGTGAAGCTTGAGAGCATTGTGGCAGTGAGGCGCTGTGATTTCATCTAAAAGGAAAAATGCAAAGCTCTACAGAAGTGAAATCCATTCACATTAACATGGAGGCGTGTCCATAGGGTTACATGCTGACGTACAAAAATTTGTTAAAAACTTGAGCTAATCTCTTGGCATGATGATCCCTAAAATGTGGTGCTTGTGGATTCTTTGTAGACAGGGAAGGAAATATTCCAGTGAGCCAGAAGTCCCAGTTTTGGATAGCAAGAGGGGAAGGAAGCTGTAAATCCCGGCACTTCACCCCACCCAGAGTGGACATTTACCTGCTTGAGCAAAACTGGACCAGCAGTCCATGAAAAACACATCAACCTCAGGTCAAAGACAGGAAATCAAGCTGAGATCTGATGCTGCAGTGGGTGTAATTACAGCACACAGGCACTGAACCCGCATGGATGTAGTGGCAGCAGTTTTCAGGGGAAGATTCCAGGTCATTTCCTCGGAAGGACAAATACAGTTCAACTTCTACATCCTTCCTTTTCACTAATGGCAGTAGCCAAACATATCCATCTGAAGCAAGCTCTTATTTTCTTACTGTTTCCCCTCAAATTTCCCTTATTGTTTCCCTACGAGATACGAAACAGTGGCATTCCAACGCTAATCTGTCCGATAAACTCGGAGACTCCGTCCATCTGAAGCAAGCTCTTATCTTCTTACTGTTTCCCCTCAAATTCCCCTTATTGTTCCCTATGCGATACGAAACAGTGGCATTCCAACGCTAATCTGTCCGATAAACTCGGAGACTCCGCGATGTAATTGTCCGAGGATCACCAGCATCTCGTCCTTTTCCCTCTAGCACCCGACCGACAGGGTCCCATTTTCTGGTTACACAGACCACCAAGTCACTTCATTTTTTTCCTCCTCCCAGACTGCAAAGGCCTGAGCGAGCCCGGGAAGGTGAAGAACATGCGCTTCCAGGTCCAAGTCAACCTGGAGGACTACATCAACGATCGCCAGTACGACTCCCGCGGCCGGTTCAGCGACATCCTCCTCCTGCTGCCGCCCTTACAGAGCATCACCTGGCAGATGATCGAGCAAGTCCAGTTCGTGAAGCTCTTCGGCGTGGCCAGGATTGACAGCTTGCTGCAGGAGATGCTGCTGGGAGGTACGAACCCTGCTGAGAAAGGACAGCAAGGCTGGTTTATTTCAAAGGCATTACAGGGTTTTGTGTCTGGGTTTGTGTCTTTCTCTGGAGGATGTAGAGAGAACTTGGTCTTGGGAGGAGGGAGGCGAAGGCTGAGGTTCAGCTGTAGCTTAACCATGAGTCCTTCTCGCTTCGGTCCAGTCCCCAAGCCATTTATTTCTGAAAATCTGCCCCAGCAACATTTTTTATAGAAATGGGTACATCCTGTGGTGCTTTGCACCAGCGGGGCACTCAAATTTTGGGCAACCCACCAAACTGATGAAGATTGCAAGAAGAGAGCACAGTTTTTGTTATCAATGTGCAAAAGTTATAACTATATGGGCAACCCTGATAAGAGCAGCAGCTGGGACACACATGGAGCCAGAGGAACAGGGCAGTCGGTTATTAGGTGGAACCCCAGCATCCAGGGAGGTTGTCCCTAGACAGTGAGAAGGCTGAGAGCAAAGAGGACAGTGCAGCAAAAAGGAAGCAAAAATGAGCCAGGACATGAACTCCCACCCACACAGGTCTTCCACATTCTCTGGAAAAAAAAAAAGAAAAAAAAGGAAACTTGGCCCAGAGCATCTGGGTTCTGGCTAACTATGCAAAGAATGATGTCTTTTCCCACTTCCACTGCAGGAACCACCGTTGATCTCCAGTACCAGGCAGGACCTCCCAACATCAACCTGGAACCGCTGCCAGGACACGTCCTCCCGAGCAACATGAGCTCTGTGATTCACACCGCTCCAGACCGTATGTGGCCATTTCTGTGCTGATAGTGTCAGTATAACGAAGGGACTGGGCAGGAGAAGCAGTTAACAAAAAGACTTTTAGGTTTCTTATTTATTTATTTATTATTTGTTATTGTTGAGCAGCCTGGTCTAGTGGGAGGTGTCCCTGCCCATAGCAGGGGGGATGCAACTCGATGATCTTTCAGGTCCCTTCCAACCCAAACCATCCTGTGATTCTATCATTCTATTATTCTGTGATTATATATTTAAGAGCAATACTCGAATCAGAGTTCACAGCATCCCCCTTGCTGACTCCTTTACTCTGCAGCCTGAAAAAAATTCTTCTAAAAGAGAAGTTGAAAAAAAAAAAAAAGAGCTCAAGATTGGTGACAGTGTGTTTCCACGAACACGGGCAGCACTGGGAAATACCCCAGAGCGGCACACGCTGTTATTAGTGGCGAGAGTTTCTCTATGTAAAGCGTCTTGGTTGCTGTCAGCCAGCACATGACATGACCTGAATACAAGACCTTCTTCAACCACTCTGGGCACTTTTGCTAGACAAGGGCTTTTTGTTAAGGAGTTTATCCACTGCAGCAGCAAATGGACCGTGCTACTGAGAAAAAAATTAGAACATGAGTTGCTATTTAACAGCCATGTGTGCACATACGGTCTCCTTCTGCCAGTTACGATCATACACCTCTTGTAGCATATTTTGCTGTTCCTCAGCCATATAAATGTTGGAATCATGTATTTTAGCTTTAAATTTTTTTTTTTTTTTTTAAGCCACCTTGCAGCAAGGGAGATTAGAGAGATGCTGAGCTCTGTAAATGAAGCAGTGGCCAGCAGGTTGAGCGCTCCTCTGACGAGGAGAGGAAGGATTAAAAAGCAGTAGGGAGCACTTCCCAAGTGCAAAACACGGAGAAGAGTGGGTCCATGCCTACCAGCCCACCCTGTGCCCCATCACAGACCAGGAAGGAAGAATATGCATGAACACGCCTGAATTGGGGATGGATCCCCCTGTCCCACCCCCCAGGCTCCTGCTCCATCAAACAACATCCAGGTCCACGTTAACTCTGTTTCTTGTCTCTCCTACAGCATCTCCTGACACATCCCTTCCATCTCCTTCAGCAAGCACAGGCAGCGAAGACTATAAACTAGGCTCTAGCGCAGGACCCAACGCCGTCGCGCAGCTCCTGCCGCAGCCAGTGATACCCAAGCAGGAGATTTTATAGGGAGAGGTGGAAGGAGAAGCTGGGAGCAATGTGGAAACCCTGCCGAAAGTGAACCCGGGCCCTTTCTCTTTGCAGAGGCAAAGCACAGCAACCCCCTGCCTGTAGCCGCATCTGCCGGTCGCAAAAAAAGTGAGCCGAGCATCACCTACCAGACCGCATCGGGAGCCTCGCCACGGGTCTGCCCACCGCCATCACCCCCATTTCACAAGCGATTGGGGTTCATGCTCTTTTCAGTAGGACCAAGACTGTACCTGACTGCATTTGTTATCAGCTTGGTGTGACCACGACCCTTTTGAAGCCTTCGGCCGCTATCTTCATAAAACCAAACACCTTACACAGCTCCTGGTAACTGCTAATGAGTGCAGCGTGTCTCGAATTGTCAGTATGAAAACATCTATTCCCATTAAAAATTTAATTGCAGTCCCATTGTTCCTGCTGCATGTGAAGCTTTAGGAAGAATGTCTTCCTAACCCTCAGCAGGGCAAAGCTTCCGTATTCTGCACAGACGTGTCTTGCTCCGCAGAGACCAGCTAATGCATCATGCTGGTCAGTTGTTATTTGGGGTCAGGACTGGCAACATTTTGCTATTTTTTGTAATTTCCAGTATATCTAGAGTCCAGTTGTGAGTCATTTGTGCACATTTCTTGTCTGCACATCAAAGACAGCTCCAAGGATCACTCCATCAGAGCGTGGTGGCTGGTGAAACCCACACCGGGCAGGGAGCTCGAGAAGCTGCTTGGCATCTTCTGCAAACTTTTCCTGCAAACTTACCTGGAAGATACAAGTCCTAACAAAAATGCCAATACAACCTTTTCCCAGTACACAGATATGATTTTGCTGTATTTTTATGTACCTTTGTAATGTCTGCAACCTAAATGTCAAAGCTCTAAATCAGCAAAAAAAAGGGAAAGGCAGGTCTCCTGTGAGGCACGTATTTTGAAAAATATATTTCAGACATAAGGGTTTTCTGCACTAAACTTTATCAGCAGCAGGTTGACCAACTATTAACCATGTTACAACTACTTAAATGATCCCAAGACATGACTGCACAACCTCAGACTTCCCCAAAGCACTGTCTCTGTGGTGTGGTGTTTATTTGCATGAGCAGAACAGAATTAGAAAGCAGACTCCTGGACTTCTACAGAATTTATGCTCATCTGCAAAAGCCCAATGATCTCCATCAGACAGCTTGAGGGGTTACGGGCGGCCGTACTGAGCAGTAGGACATGCTGGAGAGTTCTTAGTTCTGCCACGTCGCCCAAATCTGTCAACCCCCGGGCAGCCCTGTTCAAGGTAAAAATGAGATGCCGGGTTTGCGAGGCTCATGTCACTAATGCTCGTGAAGCACTTTGAGATCCTCGGATGGAGGACACTATGAAATGCAATCTTATTGATTGAAAGAGAAGCTGGGAAGAGCATCTGAACCTTCATCAAATGAGGAATACTCCGTTCTCAGGCCACCTTCCATTCACAGGGGAGATATTTCAGAGTCACTATTCTACAGCACAAGGGAAACGTGAAACCCATTCAGGACAGGGTTGAATTTCACCTAGGATGACGATATTTTATTTTTCTACTGTCTATGATGAATTTGATCTGACATTATATGCTGATAACTCTGATTCGAAGCAGCTATATCTGGAAACCAGGTTGTACGGCAAGCGTTCCTGCTGCATGACAGATGCAACTGTAACCCAACACTGCTGCCAGCTCCTCCATCAGGTAGATCACATTACTTTTCTAGAAATGAAATGTACATTTATACTCATTAATGGTAAGAAAATAAATCTATGGGGGAAATAAATTCCATATTCTCATATTTTATATGTACAGTTTGCCTTTTTTCTTTAATTCAAAAGCAAGTTTTCAAGTTTCTCTCTTGATTTCTCCAATGAAAATACCATATGGATTGTCACCTTAGGGATCTATTTTTCATAAAAAAGAATCACCTATGGCTGCATCGTCCAGCTTTCACTTGAGACTGATGTAATAAACAATCTTAGATATGATCTGAGAGAAGAAAATAAAATTGTCCAGGAATAAGTAGATATCAGATTCAGCCTTCAGCTGGTTAAGATTTACAGCAGAATAATTTACCCCCCTTACACGGGGGCTATATTAAGGGCCAGAATAGATTCATAGCAAAAAACTTTCTGGCTTCCCTGTCAAACCCCACTCCAAATTAAACCATTTCCTTAACAGTTATAACATTTGGCTTTCCTAACATTGAATCCAAGTCTTATTTTAACTTTATCCTGCACTACAGTATTAAGAGAAACTGCAGAAATATTTCAGAGGTGCAAAGTTTCACTTATCTGAATGCTTCAATGCACGCTGACTATTTTCCAGAGCTCTAACTTGGATACGATGAGAGTTGTTAGCACTACAGTAGCAAACACGCTAGTGCAGTACAGTCAGGACATACTGCAAAAATGCAATGACAGTACTTCTCCCTGAAGAAATTCAGAACACACACACACAAAAGAATTAATAAGTGATATAAGCAAAAAAAAAAAAAAAATCCAAACCAGTCTCGTCAAACAGTACTTTTCCCTGAAGAAATTCAGAACACACACAAAAGAATTAATAAGTGATATAAGCAAAAAAAAAAAAAAAATCCAAACCAGTCTCGTCAATCAAGAAGCACCAATCCATATTGAACCACAAAGTACATTGCATGCACTGGTCAGAGTAGCAACACTTTAAAAACATATAGAATTGTAATGCTGGTGCATTTCATTTTAATGTTATTAACAGATTCAGGAATCATTTTACAGTCGAATTTCTGCATTTCAAAACCTCTTATGCCACCTTCTTTCTCCAACAGCACTGCATACATTCACGTTTTAACACAGTGCCAAAAGAAAGAAGTGAGAACATTCATAGAAACACAACATTTCCGCACAGGCTACGAGTAAATAAGCCCATAAATGCATTCTCACTTGCCACTGTTGCAGTCTGAGTTCAGAAAGGGTTCATGAAACAACCTGACACGACTACTAGAAATTAAAAAATAAAACAAAAAGGAGATAAATTAGCAGGTTCCATCTGCAGAGATGTCTGTTCCATCCGGAGAGTAAACAAGCTCTTCCCTAAAACACATGTAAATACAGCACAGCCTCACTGTTGTGGCACACAAATATCACCAGATATTAACTTGCTGAACAACACAAGCAGCAGTGGCACAAAGTGTATATGAATGTATTTGGAGCTGTTTTTTCCATAGCAACAGCAGCCTACGAAACATTATACCCAGGAAAGGTATCAAAGTATCTTTTAGAATTGTTACAAATGGGAATAAACCACTCTCCATCCTTTGCTGCCTTTGCAAACCTTCTTTCCTCCTCACCCACACCCTTGCTGGGTCAGTTGTTCTGCGGACAGCTAGCTGCTTCCTCTGCTGCATACCTGGCTGGTTTTCTATACAAAGCTACAGAATGAATGGAAAAAGGCAACATTTGTGCAGAGGAACTAGGGACTCCAGACCTGTGTTTTACACCAACACCTCGAAGGTGCAAAGCCTGAGATGCTCTGTTAAGTTTTCAAACAGGAGTATTCACCGTGTGTTTTCCCACTCACCTTAGACAAACAGATATTAATACAATAAGCAGTTACACCAGAGGATGCAGAAAAGGAAACGCCTAAGAACAGCTAAGCAGTTAGCATAGCTTAAAATCCTTAGTAAACAGAGTAGAATCCTTAATTTGGAGCAGTAGCATCTGTTACTTGATACATACGTACATTTAAATTACAAGCCAAAGGACACAAGACCATTCTCCTGAAGATGTTGTAAATTTGTGAATATGCATGTATATGTGCAAAAAAGGACATATAGAGAGTAGGAATTAATCAACTTTAAGACTTCATTACTTTATTTTTTTTTTTACATTAAAAAAATTACAACATAACAAGGGCTTGAAAAAACCAAGTAAACCTGATTTCACACACGCACACACTTGCTAAGTCACAGGGTTCAACCGCTTGAAGTGATATTTTCTGATTTTCCTCAGGATATTTTAATCAAACAATATACACATGAAGAGCCTCATGACAAAGCCAGACACATTTTTTTTTTTCCCGGTCTTTAAGATGTGCAACTGAATATGCAAAGATTCTTGTGGAACTCCCAACTTTCCCCTCAGTTACATGAGACATAGTTTTGTTCATTTGACTGCAATTTCACTGGATGTGTCCACCTAGAGATTCTCCAGGGTTACACATCATCTTCCCCAAGCAAAGTGAACATGTTACAAAGTATTGCACAGTTTTGTTCGCAGGGCCATAGATCATAAGTGGATTCCTTAGTAATTTCACCCACCCCATAGTGTAAAACCTGATGAAGCTGGAATCAAGATGCCACAAACGGCTACAAAGAAATGGAGAAGCAGGTCACCGAAAAAAAGTATAGCTTCCGTAGTACGTAAACTTTATAATGCAAGATTCAAAGAACCGCTTGAGGTGGGACAGATCCTCAGTGCTACTGGCAAAGCAAAAGCAAGAACAGGACAATTTTAAGGCAAGTCCCAGAATAGGGAGTTATTTACTTTCTAGGCACGATTTTAAGCTATGCATCAAGGCTCCTGCTTTATCCTTTATATTGTCAGTAATTTATAGAACAGATTAACAATAATACAAAAAATAGTCAATGCAATTTTTAAAGAATCCACTTTTAGCTGAATTTCACTACTTGCAGCTTCTATTTCATTACTTGCGGATCTATAAACATTTCTTAGCACTACTGCTGTTTGTCAGACCCACATAAAGCAGTTCTAGATTTATATTGCTCTCTCATTTCTCGAAAGTACTTTTGGTTGGACACCAGTTAATTTCAAAATAATTCCTTCTATTGCAGATCTTTCTACATTTAAGATCTGCTGCACTTGAGAAAGAGGCAACCTCATTCCTTTGCCATCTTTGTTCAAGGGATCATTAAGTTAACAGCTTTCCTTCTACAAAAAGTCTGTACAATGAAAAAGGGGCAGAGCAAGACTTTACAAAGACAACTGTTTTCAGTCAATTAACACCAATCTGCCGTACATTCATTTTAATCTCACACAGGAGGACACAGTCACTGGTCCCACCTACCCCTGCAGGAGGACAGATACAATCCTCCAACACCTGCACTGCAGTTCCTCCAAAATCAATGCATTAAGAATCAGAGATGCATATCCAAGGGCAGAATTTGGCCCACAGCCACTAGTTAAAAGTATTTTTTACTGAATATTTAGAAGTTACCTAATGCCATATGAGATTAACACTGCCAAACATAAGACATGCTTTTGTGAGCCTGGAAGACATTCGGCAGGGGTGTAACAGTGCCTCTGATGTGTTACGCTGCTGTGTGCACCAGTCTTTGAATCGCTTGCATATGAGGAATGTGTGCCTGAAGTGGGACACAAGAGTATAGCTCTGTTAATTAGGATAAACTGAAATATAAATTAAAAGTGAACAAACCACTATTCCCTGAAAACTGGATTTAGAAGGCTACATCTCATTTGAGATCAACTTTCATCATAATGCTTCTCCTTATGATTGACAACTGCACCTAAGTATATACTTTTTATAAAAACACACAGGTAATTCCCCAAACATTTATCAAATAAAAAGGGTTTAACAAAAATGGATAATTAATCTCATAAAATAAATTACAGTAGCATGACATTTGGCTTCTTTAGTGTGACCACGTGCTTTTCCTTTGTTATCTTGCTGTTAAGACCATAACAGATCCAGTTCATGTCTCTGAAAGTTAATGAGATGTCTGTGACAATAAACGTATAAAACTCTGCTTGCTACAAGCAAATGTCTGATATCAGTTTCACCTGGTCACAGATTAAATGCAGACAGCCTTCTGGCCCCAAATAAATATTATATAGTGCTCTTGCAAGTTCCAGCGTAATTAGACTCAAACAGAAAACTCAGGTCCTCCTTTCTTTGCTCTCTGTAGAAGTCGTCTGATTCGAAATCCTGCAAAAGGATTGATCCACAGGAGTGAAGGCTGACCCCCAAAGACAGATTTCATTCCTTCCCAACGTAGTCTCCGCTCCCATGTTGGCTTTTCACTCTTCAGTCTTTCAATCTCCTGTATACAAACAGACATGCAGTGACACACTCTCAATTCCAAAGTTTAGTAAAGCCTAATAGCAGTTATCAAAACCGATGACTATTTTTCATTCTTTTAATGTATAGCTAGTGATCCGATTAGCTTTTTTCTGTTCTTTGTTTAGTAAGGAAGAAAGAAGAATGGCTGATTTAGCCATGGGGGTACAGGAAGGCTGGTCCACCTCTCCCCCCTGCCCCATCCCAAAATGACCAGAAAAGCCGATGTTAAAGGAGAGGAAGACACCTAGACTAGAAGTTGTTTACTCAGTTAATGAACACAGGCAATAAGGCTTCCAAGAAGGCTCTTGTGCTGCAATTACTGGAGCTACGCTTAGTCTCCCAAATGCATTCTTTTGATGACCATTTTTTGTACTTCCCACTAAGGAAGGCTGGACATTTGCCAATTGTTTTTCACAGTTACTCTTCAGTACAGAAGTACAGTTTTAAAGAGCCTTACACAAGAAAATTCTGAACAGCTGCAAGATTCAAATTCCTTATGTTTCCAGTCAATTATCTGTCACACCCTCTCAAGGCTTAACAGATCTAAGGGCAAGGGAGCCTAGCACCCAAACCATGGTTATACTCTATTAGAGCATAGCAAAGTAGAGGAAAGTGTGAAGGGTTGATACAAGACAGCTAGTTAAAGTGTAAACCTGAGAAAAGCAGTCATTGCTCATGACATATATCAGTTTGTGATAGCTGAGAAGGGCAAGTACAAACTGAAGTCAGGAGCTGCATAATCTTTGTCACTGAAAACCCAAATTGCAAATTTTTTGTCAGAAAAGTAAATAATGCAAGAACTTCTGTTAGAAAGCAACCCCCAAGAAAGTATATCAATCCTTATAACTGTAGAAAATAAAAATGATGAGCTATTTCAGATTTGGTGTTTTCTCCAAAATAAGAGCCTCCCCTCATGCAAATAAAAAATCTGACCATATCTTCCTGGAATGATTGTTATAGCACACAAAAGTAGAGGTCCTTACCGTTTCATCATTGCATATTGAGTGGATTTGGGTGCCAAACATGACTGCAGTGAAAGTGAGAAACAGAAAACCCTCAAGGCACAAGAAGATCATCAGGATCACAGTTACAGGTGGGGAGAAGTCACTGCATTCTGTGAAAATGATGTTAAGTAGTTATTTAAAAAAAAATCTATAGAGCATGCTCATACTGAGATATCCCCTCTTCAACAAACAGCAATAAAAGCTAAATATCTGACGCTTGAAACAACATTTCACATTTATAACAAACTTCTGATTTCTAGCAGTGCAGCAGTTTTATTTGCTGCCAAGGAAATAAAGAATTTTAAGGAAGTAACACATTTGGCTTCCTATAAAGCATACGGTACTGCATTACTGCAATCCTGCCTCAGTATCTCAAGGATATCAAAAGAAACGTTTGCACATGAGATGATTTAAGTACTCAGAACCACACATATATAAAGATGTGAGCAGCTTGAAGTTTCATGCATCACAAATACCGTAAAAACCATCACCACTGTCAGCTTTCACCTGCTAGTTAATCCAGATGTTCCATTTTGCTACAATTGCTTTATTTTTTTTAATTTCATTTTTTAATCATTTTAATTCAACATTTTCCAGACCTCCCTTTAAAAAGATTGAAGTCCTGTAATATTTCATACACGGGACAGAAGAAGGTAGGATGCCATGACTTCTTCTTTCATATGACTTAACTATGAAAGTGAAGTTTTTGCTTACCTGTCCACTGCCCTCGGACACAGGAGAAAAACTGAAACCCACACAGTATGAGCGCATGAGCTGAAATTAGGGCTATATACATCTGGAAATAAGAGAGAGTGCTTACTTTTGACTGCTGACAGGTAGTAAACTATACATTCCTTTCAGCCAGCCTTCACCCCTGCAGTGAATATACTTCCCTATTTCAATTTTTAATTCAATACAATGATGTTAAACCAAACTCTAATTAAGTTTGAATCTAAAAATGTGGGCAACAATGAGAGCTTAAGCATTAGCTCCCTAAATCACAGAACCATTTCACTAATTGTTACTACATAAAACAGCAAAATTAAGATAGTTTAAAATAACAGCACTTTACAAGATTAAAATGAGTAGAAATATCTTCCTGCTTGGAGAATATCTTGCACAGAAGGAAAAATAACCCATTACATAAAACAATTGTGACTTTAAGCCATTACTCACTACTAAGTACAACCAAAATTGTTACAATCAAGGTAGATTCATACTGACAGCAAGCTGCTCTTGATTTTTGCTTACCGTAAACAGAACAAAAAATCTCTGATTTTTCTCTCCCACGCAATTATTCACCCATGGACAGTGGTGATCCATCTTTCGAATACATCTTTTGCAAATACTAAAGGAAAAGAAGAAAGACTTCTGTTGAGAAACAATACTTCACATTTTAATGTAGAATAAGATGATATGCTGAAATCTATTTTCTTGAAAAACTGCAAACAGTGATTTTACTAACATTTTATTTGTTTACTTAAAACTCAGCTTTTGCTTGTTATAAAACTGTGTAGATAAGATACTCTTCACATAAGAAAAACAGTGTTGGTTTGAGAATCATTACACATCCAAACACACAGCCAAGCGAACACAGTAACTTGTTTTAGACACTTGTGGCATGGAACGAGCAAAGCTTCAGGTCTTTCTACATCAAATATAAAAAAATATACATGCAGGTCCATCTGCAGCCAAAGATGAACAGCTATACAAGAGAAACAGAAGTTGCAAACACATGAAGTTCTTCCATAAATCAATGGCTCAAGTAATGCTGACATTTCACTTTTCTAGCTTTGTATTTAAGACAGCCACACACTCAAAGTGTTTCAGATTTTCCTGCAGAACTTGCAAAATATTAAGCATTTTAATTTCAGCAGTTACGAAGTCAAAAAAGCCTAAAAAATGCAGGCACTATTACTCAAAATCCTTTGTTTTTAATGCACATTTATTTATGTATGATATCTATGAGTGCTGCAGTGACAAGCCACGAAGTGAAGCTGGATGATTGTCACTAGAGTGAAGAAAGGTGTGTGCATGTGCGGCAAATCAATGCTCCGAGGCATAGAATAATTTTTAAGTCATTGCATATGCTGGTTTATAAGGTAATTCAGCAAGAGGCAGAACATACTCCTGTGCAGGTTACGTGAGACAATCCCAAATCTCTCACTGCTGCTCTGAAGCTCCCTTTGCCCTGAGCTATCATAACCCAGCCCTTACTTTCCCACTGCCTCTCATTTTATGGATATTAAAGACAATTCATCCTCTGATGCAAATTACTTTTCAATGCCAGTTACACATGAAAATTCCAATACCATAACTAAACACCACAATCATTCTCCAGGGCAGAAGAAACAGGTATCGTTCAACAGAAGGCATTCGGAAGGCTCTGAATGAGATGAAAAACATTTTCGTTTTCACAGCCTGCTGCCTGGAAGTTCAGCCTCTCACTAATTTCCTGAGCTCTAGGGGAAGGTAAGCTAACTCCAGCCTCCTAATGTAACACAGAATATTTACTGTCACTCTAAAAGAAAATATTAATGTGAAGTACTGAGTAAAATCATATCCAGACTCAATCAAGCCAAACACTGGAGGATGTGAGGTGGGCAGAACACACTTTTGCTCATTCAGTATTTCTCACAAACCCACGCAGAGCTCTCTGAGACATCAGATGTCTGGAACCCTGCCTTCATTTCTAATCTCAACCACAATTCAATGAGCATTTTCAGCCAACAAACTCTCAGCAATGCTTAAAACAGTGGTTCTGCCTTCTCCCCACCCGCATCACTTGTATTATATTCCTTCCCCCGTCCAAGCACAGATGTTCATGGGGCAAGAGTCTGTCGAAATCACTCCATTAGCTGCAACCAGGGTCATTTCCCTGTGCATGAACACTGATGCCTACACAAGCAGAAGGAGCAATATGGCAGCGAGAACAAGCACCTGTGGACAAGAGAAGGTCTTCTCCAGCTTGGCACTGCTGCTGAATGCACTCTGGCAACTGCAGGCGCAATTACAGCTTTGGATGCCAAAGATAACATTCGGAAAGATACAGCTAATGGCTTATGAGGAATTGGTCTGGATAACAGCAATTCACAGGAAGACTGATGCAAACATCCCAGTGACTTGATTCTGAACAACAGTTCCCCATGCACAATTGCAGGCACTCAGGACAGGTTAGAAATAATGACAGTTGTGCTCCTTCAGTGAAAACAAAATAGCCTTCACTCAGGATAAGCCTCTTCCTTATGCTGAAAATGTTAACTGCTGAGTAAAATCTCAGTTTAATGTATTTCACTGAGGCTCAATATTTAGCTGCACATAAAGGTTTCCTGTTCTTTTTCCCACCACTAATGTGTATTATGAAACTATTTTTCTTCCTCAAAAGAACTTCTGCTGCAGTGTTGCACAACAATTTTCATAACTACATCATAAGAGCCTCTTCTGTTAATAATTTACTACTCAAAACATGCACTGTGGCTTTGAGTGTGACTATTTCCCGACACGAACCAACTTCAATTTCCATTTTCAAGTCTCTTCTCTCAGCAAATTGCCACTTTGACTACTTGGGACCAGGCCATCCCTTTAATGTCCTTGGAATGGGTTTGTACGCCAATAAAATGTTGGCAGTATAATCAAACAAACCTTTTTTTCTACTTGGTACACTTCTGTGGTGCTAAATCTATGGCAAAGAAACCGATTCTGGTAGCTGGTCTACGCAGTATGTATTCAACATTCAAAAAATTACAGAAAAATCCTTCGTTTTACTTAAGAAAAGTTAACAGCAACTACTAGTAGCATGTATCGTATGAGTAACAGAAATAAGAGCAATTAAACCAGATATCCAACTGCTGAAAAAAACATGACAGCAGACTTACAGAGGGATAGCACATACACTGTCAGGATGTGGCTTTCTCTTTCAGATGTTTTGTGAAGCCAGTTATACACCGTGCAAGCATTAAAATGCATCCTTTGCCCTTACGAGGAACATCTCAGAGTGTATTTTACCGAAGGCATAGAAAAGTAAAACAATTCACACAACATGCAAAGCTAGGTCCCTGACTGAACCAGTGGTTAGTGAAAACAAACCCTTTGGAAGTATCACAGATTTCCTTCACTATCCATTCTCTGCCTTAACAATAAATGCAACTCTAATCCCTGCTACAAATAATGTATTCAAAGTCCTTACTTAGCTTATTTTTATTCTTCTTCCATGAAGAAACAATTTTTCAATCAACACCACCTCATCTGTGAACACAGGCTACTGGAACATCCAAGATGATACAGTGATTGCTGGGGATGGCCCAGATGTACCCCAGGACTCTGCAGGGCACAGAGCTGCAGCACCTCTGGGCTCTCCAACACTCCAGCTCCTTCACTTGTATGTAGAGTTGCCTTCATTTAGGGCTACTTCCAAATCAGTAAATCCTACTGGGATTGAAGATGTGGGAAGCACTTTACAAAGATACCTGCAAAGTCTCTGTAGGAGCCAGCCTAAATCTAAGATGAGAAAATCAGCAAGATCCAGCCTACACTCAGCAGAGGCTCTCAGGTGTCCCTTTGCCACCCACAAACACAATTGTCATGATATCTGAACAGACCGCGCAGAGCTGTTTTGGCTCCCCAGAGATTAACAGCTTTTATTCTGCCACAAGAAAGCAGCTGTGCTGCTTCCACACCCAGGCCCCCCGAGCAATCAGCACAGTTGTGTTCATGTAACACTCCGGTAGAGCTCATAAACCCAGCCAGAACCAAACTCACTGCACATGAAGACATGCCTGGTATCTGCATCCATGCAAAAGCTAACCTACGGCACAGATAAACTAACTGCAGATAATTCTATACTTGACTATTTATACACGAAACTTTTCCCTTCACACTCCAGATACAAAAACCCGCTCACATCTGAGAGAAGAGCAAGATTTCAGTGCCAAGGCAGAGTATTTATAGTGGAAATAGCTTCCCAGCCATAACATTCACACAGATAAATGACATACACCAAGGCATTAATTTAGAAACCACAAATTTACAGAATAATTTGAGAGTCCTGACGAGACTTCACTCTGTTCTTTTGACAGGCAGAGACTTAAATTTAATATGCCACATAATGAGATGTGTATCACTCCTCACACCTAGAGAGAGCCATCAGAAACATTTACATATTTACATAAGTCTGTAATTATGCAGGCATATCTATTTTCAACTCTCACACAATAAACATTACACATGCATATCCATAATGCCTGAAAACTCAACAGATTGAGAATTAATTAAAAATGGATACATTTACTATCCTTCCATAGCATATTAAGTTCAAATTATCATCACTTCTGTCTTGATGTGTCGGTTTTGACTGGGATAGAGTTCATTTTCTTCACAGTAGCTCGTATGGGCCCATGGTTTGGATTTGTGCTGAAAACAGTGTTGATAATACCGGGATGTTTTAGTTATTGCTGAGAAGGGCTGACACAGAGTCAAGGGCTTTTCTGCTTCTCACTCCACCCCACCAGAGAGCAGGCTGGGGGTCCACAAGAATTCGGGAGGGGACACAGCCAGGCCAGCTGACCCCAACTGACCAAAGGGATATTCGTAACATATAATGCTTGCGCGTGTGGCTTTTGCTTTACCTATTAAACTGTCCTTATCTCATGAGTTTTCTCACTTTTACCCTTTTGATTCTCTTCATCATCCCACTGAGGGAGAGTCCGTGGGCAGCTGTGTGGTGCTTATAGCCGGTTGGGGTTAAACCACATCACCTTATTAAAATTAATTTTCAATAAGCAGAATTGCATTCAACCAATTATGCATACAACTTTGGGAAAATCTTTCAATTCACGTATAACTTCAAATGATGCACTACGAAAACAAAAAGACACAAATTACAGTGATAGTTTAAAACTAATCTGATTTAAGATTGCAGGAGTCATTTCTTAAATCCACTTCTATCAGAAATTTCCTTCAGACTCTTCCCTTTGCCCTGCATTATCAACAGTATGGCACAATCATTAGAATGATGCACAAGAAAAAACATTCACAGATCAAAAAGTATTTAAGATACCACTGTATGATTATTTTTAAAAACTCGAGTCTCTTACTTCTTTCCACTCATCCATATTAATTTTTGGCCATAGCATATTATGTTGATAAAATATTCTGCAATGTATGAATCTGAAAGCTTACTGGATATCAAAAGAAATGAGTGGGAAAAAAATTTAACATATAAATATCAGGAACATTACACGAAGACTCAAGATGCCTAACAGCTTTAGAGGAACCTACGGCATACCTGCAATGGTGTGCACGCTCAGGTTTGATACTACAGCACTTCGGACATTTGTAGATCACTTCTCCTGGTTTCAGTTGCAAATTATCCATGTATTCTTTAGTGGCATTTCCTTTGGGTACAGCCCCCTGAAATAATTTCAATTAAAGGACAGAAAGCTTCTTAAACTGTATGAGAGTGTTTAAAAATACATGTTATAGACTTCACACCAGTAATCTCAGGACAGGTGCTGAAATAAGTTCATTTACTCAAGGATAGTTTGTCACAAGGCAGAATCGCTTTCAAATGAAATAAATCACCTCTGCTTGACCTCAAATTCAGTTTCATTTCAGCAAGACTCATCTATGGCCAAGTATTAGCATAATTCTGATAGGATCTGCTGTCACCTGCATACACAATACAAAGGCGAAGACATCTTTACATGCAGATACAACCAGTACAGGAACAATATTTGCTGAGAAGGTACTTGGAATGAGCACTACTAAAAGAGACCCTCTTTCTTAAAGCAGCATGTTGTGATGTTCGATTATTAGGCCAAGCCATCCACAAAAGTTAAATCAGCAACAACACTTGGAAGATGTTATTTCAACTCTCCGAATCCAAGATTCAGCCACCTGCCCCATGTACACAAGTTTTTGAGAACGAACAGCCATCCTCTTGTCCTTTATACTGATGCTTTTAGCTTGGACATTGTCAACAGGAACCACCACTGGCTTCTTTATTCTACACCTAGTATCCCTGTCTGCCTTCTGCTACCATGAAAGTTTGTGTAGCTACAGGGTAAACAGTTGAAGGAACAGATCCAGAAGAAAAATAACTCATCAGGAAAATAAATTATTTTTTACTAATTAGTTCTCTGAGTTGCCCACCACAGAGCTGTGTTAGCAGCTGTTTCAACGCAATGAGGAAGATGATGAACAGACAGGAATAGTAGACAGGATTGCTTCTTCCAGTGACAATATTAATCTAAAGCCTCGCGAGATTGGAATCTAACTTTGTATTAGTAAGAAGAAGATAATGGAAAGTAGCACTGTCACCTTGCATACTTATAAAATTAAAGGCTTATCTGTAACAGGAAGTGATTGTGAAATAAACCAGGATGTGAGGTGAAAGTACAATGGCCTTTCTGTACCAACTCCTGCAGGCCAACACTTACTGCACACAGGGATAACCTTCTCACCAGGCTGGCTTAAAAATAAATCAGTAACATTCTATAATTGTTCCTCATGCAGAAAGAGCCCACTGGCAACATCATCACTTGACACAGACACCTTAAGGAAGTTTTCAGGACAGAATTAAAAGAGCAGCAGGCACTTGGGATTCAATTGCAAAACACCTCTCCACTTAGGCAGAAAGCTTTTGTTGCCTAATGCTTGCAAGAACAATCTTGTGTTTGTATTGCCTGCCAGACAGCCCAAGTTCTGCCCCAGATGAACTCTTTGGCCAAGTGGTGCTTCAAAGTTGAGCCAGCTGGCCTTCGCAGGGATGCGAACCGAGAGAGTTTCTTAAACACTCATGTTGTATTGCTGAAGTGGTTTTTTGCAATATGAATGTTCTCATTTAAGTTAATACTTTGGTGTAGACATGGTGAATTACCTCAAAGACAGAGAGAACTCCTAAAGCAAAAATTTATCTTGTTCCAGGTAAATTTATGCTTATAAAATACACCTCAAAGTCACCTATTCATCTGTCACTACAGACAATAACTTCAGGCCATGCTTTTAGCATTTGCTGATAAAAATATGCTCTATTTCAAAAACTTCTTTCATAGTCTCAGACAGTCACCAATTCCTTTCAATGAAAAATCTAGTTTTATAGTCACAAATTTAATTCACATATGTTTTGAGGCAGTTTATTCCTTTTCCCCTCAATCTTAGTTTCTATCACACAATTGTGTCTTCCATTCTGGGAGTCAGCAAAGAAAAAAACGGGTAGTGATTCATTTCAACTTCTATCATGTTTTATCCATAAAGAACACCGGTCTAGAAAGACACCCAGTTTTACCAGGACATATTTTTAAGGAATCTATGCTTAAACCATTAACTTTCTTACTTGTCACAATCTGCAGAAGTCATAACATTTCATCACTGGGTGTGGGCTTAGAAGTAAATCAAAGACCTAAAAAACCATTAACTACAACACCCTGCTGATTTTTTGACCACTCCCATAACTTCCACACACACTGTTACTGTCTCAAAAATCTGGAGAAAACAGATGTTTTTCCCCTCACTCCTGTCTCCCCAGATTTATTCCATAAAAAGAGCAATAGATTTTAGTACAAAATAAACAACTTCATCTCTTGAACTCTTGAACAGTAAAATCTTAAGAAATTAGTACTTTCAAGACCTCTTACACCTCCACTGCTCCAAATGTGGGTTCAACTTAAATCTCCCTTCCCACTGATTCCAAACACCTAAACACAATAATGCATAATTCATGTAGGACAGAAGTTCTTACTTTATGTCAATTTGTGACTGAGGTTTTTCAGCATGTCTACCTCTAAAAGTTCTTTCATGTGCTGTAAATGGAACAGACATTTCAAATGATACAACAGGATGAAGCTACATCATCTTATGAAGTTTTGAAAATATATCTGATGAAAAAAGTTAAGAAAAATTAGGACAGAAATGACTAAAGCTTTATTAGCTTCTTCAGAACTTGGGTTAATATTTAACAAATACTATTTATGGATTCATGAACAGAATAGGAAAAGTGCAGATACCATCCCCTCAACTTGAGGGTTCTGCATCTAATACTACTTTTCCTAGCAGGAGAAGAATGATACCACTTCACCAAATTTCTCTGCAGACGATGAGCCACAGGAGAGAACAATCCAACAGCAAGGAACGATCGCATACTTACTGGATCAGTCAGCATAGTTCTCAGATGCGATGACAAAGCTAGTACTGCCAAGCAGTTAAAGAGAACACCGTTGATCACAGAGTACCAAAAGTCTTTGGAAGGCAGCAACATGACAAAAGTCACTACGAAGTCTGCATAGACAACCAGAAGCCATGTCATTATAGCACAGACCATACCACAGCCGTCTCGGATGAACCAAACCCTCTCTGCCATGTCGGCCTCCGAGGAAGAGGAATCGTAGCTGTCATTTTCAGCAAGAAGCGGGTGGTGCTCAACATCACGGAATCTGTGCCCTGATGACTGCATGGTTTTCTGGCCTTGCCCTGCAGGAAGCAAAGATACTATTATGATGCATGAGGAACCTGGAAATACAGGTGGCTCTCGGTTTTTATTGCTGTAAAATATAATATATCCAAGTTCAAAATAGATTACCGAGATTCTTTTTGATCAAAACCTAAACAATTCTATGACTACATAAAGATGAAATATTTCTTTAATCAAAAGATACTAATTTACAAAGATTCATGAGCAATTTTGTAAGCCATTTACTGAGTTTTATAATCCTATAACTTTTTTATCATGCAACCTCAATGCTTGAAAAAGGGATTTTAAAATAGTTTCATTTCCATCTTGCTGTGCCCATAAACCATTCTTCCCCTTTTGTTAAAAATGCAACCTCTGTCTTTTATCTCAAACTAAAATGTCAGCATCTTCATTAAATTATAGCTCATGTTTCTCAGAAAAGAGCAAATTATGGCGCCAGACTGTTGACTTTTAATACTGCTCCAGCAACCCAGAGAAGAGCAGAAGGAAAGAACAGAATGGAAATGAGGTTGTTCTAGTACCTTGTTCACAGCAAAACACAGAGTAAGCCAGAAAGCAGCTAAATTTGTTGACAAAAGTGCTATTGTGTTGAAAAAACCCACAAACCTGTTACAATGATACACTGGATAACTTACAAAGTGGTCTCAGATCAGACTGAACTTAAGGGAAACAAATGGTAGTGGTTAAACTAGCACGGCAATGGATTACATGAATCGGATTTTCAAAGAACACACTAATTAATTTAATTTCATGAAAACTCCTCTAGGGCTTTGTTGTTGTTCCAGTGTGGAACAAAAACAAGACTTGAAACCTTAATGGTTTTCATGAAAACAGAATTATTTTCCAGGCACCTCTAACAAGCAAAGATACGAAATGAAAGAACTGAAGTGCTACCAACAAACAGCAGACAAATTAAAGCTTAAACCTTGGGCATCAAGAATAGCCTGCTACTTTAAAAGTATACGGTGCTCTAAAATTCATATTGATTCATGCTATTAAAGGCCACGTCTGAGAGAAACTTGAAAGCATTTATATTGATTGATGACAGTCACGCAGAAGAATCCGTTTTTCCCCCTTATTAATGGTAGCCTATATACAACTGGTAGGAATTATGACACTTCAGTTTACATGCCAAGACCTTGAATATAGGATCACTTTGTTAGTCTAAAATAGTCACAGTGACCATTACCAGGTAAAGAGACTCACACTGAGAACGTATTTTTACATCCTTTAAAAAACTCCCAGTCCTATCTACCAGGAATCAATTCAGATAAACATATTCTGCCCCGTAAATCTTTCTGATCCTTAAATCTTCATGCTAGAACCAGGCAGGAATAAATCCAAGAGACTAGAAATGAAGACAAGTACATGCAGATTGCAGTGCAGAAACCCCAGAGTAACAGTTAAAATAGCTAGCTGGGATACTCATAGGAGACAGTTAAGTGTAGACTACATTCTCTGGCTGTGAAACAGAACAAACAAACTGAAATATAGCTTTGGTGCTCGGATCTAGTCGCTAACAATGCATTAAACACAGTGCTTCGAGACCTCCTGCTGCACAGATGTTTTGAAGTGTCTGAGAAGAACCAGGGAATCAAAACCAACCCTCCAATTCTGAAACTTCATAGAGAACACTAATTTGGAATTCCTTCCAGCTAAGGTGCAATACCTAAGAAGAAACATACAATTATTTTACAACCAAGGCAAGTTTTCAGCTCCTCAAATCAACAAGTTACCTTAAATCAGAACAGACATCAAGATTTGGAAAAAAATAATAAAGCGGTATTTGTGCATGCCACACAAATGTGAATTTCAGATGAATTCTGCGAGCAGCTCCTTTAGAATACAAATGCAATGGCATAAAATTACTGTATTCATTTTGTTTAACTGTATTAAAGACAACCAAGAAATTTTTTAGCACAACAGAAAAGAACCCCACGTACCTCACAAATATTTTGTATGTTATTCTGACATCATGTCCTTCCTTTGGGCTATCCTAGGCTATTCACATAGTCACATCTGATGTAATCTGAAAAGACATCATCAACAAACTGATTAGCAAAGCACTCTTGCTTCATCAGGAAGATAGCGTCAAGCATAAATAATATACATAGATAGTAGCACTTTGAAATACGCTGCAGGTACTTAGAGCAAACAAGCTTCTGATCAAGAGGAAAAAAATTTTAGATTAAGCTATCAAAGAACAAACTACAATAACTTTAAACAGTGTTTCAAGTAACATATGTGTCTTGTTCATTGGTTTTTAAGATGAAATGGATATCCAGGTTTTAGCATTACAAACTAATGCATCCAAAGAGCTATTCTTTTTCCTGTTTGCCACTCCTATATGACTAAGAGACAGAGTATGCAAAAAATAATAATCTTACTTCATTGTCTTCAGAGCTTACAGCAAGGTTTTTGGTAGGACGTTATTAATAACAAGCATGCATGCCTACCACTATTTTTATAATTATAAGGTAAGATAGGAAAGAAATTGTTTTATCTCTAATTACTAGACCAAGCTATGGGTAATTTAAAATAAAGAAGTCACCCACTCCAGAATCTGCATATAAAAGAAAACGGCCCACAACTATGCCAAAGGGAATAAGCATTCTGAAAGTTCTCCTTGCTAGAGTTCCACAGAATCACAGAATCACAGAATGTTAGAGATTGGAAGGGACCTCGAAAGATCATCTAGTCCAATCCCCCTGCCGGAGCAGGACACCTAGATCAGATCACACAAGAACGCATCCAGGCGGGCTTTGAATGTCTCCAGAGAAGGAGACTCCACAACCTCTCTGGGCAGCCTGTTCCAGTGCTCTGTCACCCTCACTGTAAAGAAGTTTTTCCTCATACTCAAGCGGAACCTCCTATGTTCCAGCTTGAACCCATTGCCCCTTGTCCTATCACTAGATGTCACAGAGAAGAGCCTGGCTCCATCCTCCTGACACTCACCCTTCACGTATTTATAAACATTGATTAGGTCACCCCTCAGTCTCCTCTTTTCCAGGCTAAAGAGACCCAGCTCCCTCAGCCTTTCCTCATAAGGGAGATGCTCCATTCCCTTAATCATCTTTGTGGCTCTGCGCTGGACTCTCTCCAGCAGTTCCCTGTCCCTCTTGAACTGAGGGGCCCAGAACTGGACACAATATTCCAGATGCGGTCTCACCAGGGCAGAGGCACATAATTACCATAGGACTTATGATACACAAATCAGTATAAGGACTGAAATGCTAGCATGAGCTGCTCTAACTATGTTTAATTTTCCAATATGAATGTTCCAGGACCTTGGATCACATTCCTTCCTTTTCACAAGAACATAACAGTCAATTCCAACACAGACTGTGCAAAGTAAGACAGCATTAGTTGTTTTAAAAGTGTAGATGATTTCCTTTTTCATAATGAAAGAGGAGGAGCAGGAATTTATTTCACTTAGGAAAACAGGTACTTCAAAGCTTGAAAGTTTTAGCAGTTAAATTTTGGAAATCACCACATGGCACTTGGAGCAGGACAGCAGCACAAAACCTTGAGTTGCATTTCTATTTGGGGAAGAGAACAGAGAAGGTGTGGGCCTGAATTTCTGACTGGAAAAGTTGGTGTTCACATGCTGCACAGAAAGCACTGCTGCACTGGCTTCTGGCAAATTAAGTAGGGACCTCTGTTCGGTGCAACAACATTGAATGTCGTTGCCATTCTCTCACCCAGTCCTACTGCTGCAAACTAGCATCCCCAATACACAATCGAGGAAGATTTTCTTGCTTTTTTTTTTTATATAGTACAGGATAAAATGACTAGCTTGGAGTAGAATTTTCAAATTTGCATCTGATTAAAGTTGGCTAAAGAAGTACGTAGGTTTATTTCTTCAGTTGTTTTATTTTCTAGTATTTAAAATAAGCTTTGTGCCATGGAAGCTTCACTCTTTTATTTGGAAAGTTAATTTAAATTATATATTTTGACAGTAATGTAAGTATTCTGACCTTTAACAGCTGTAGAAAATACAAAGCCACTTACTTCTAATGGAAAACTTCTGAAACTAGCTTGTTACAAAAACATATTCCAAATACAACATTACTAATGGAGTGCTTCAGTAAACATTTTCAATTTTTTACCAATTCAAGGGGAATTATACCAATGTGGACTTCCCCTGAAAATTAGAAGTCTCATCTTATTTAAACAAACTCGTTCATTCTATTGCCAGCCTAAAAGGTAATGCAAATACTCATCATGCACATATAGCTGCATGAAGCTACTGACTGCTTTCTGTTTTGCTTTATAAATAAGCTTTTGTACTTTTGTTAAACAAGTTTTCACAATATTGTGAAATCCACAACCATTAAGTTGTCATTGACATGGCATTTTGTGGAAGCCAAGTAGAAATACACAAGAAGATGACAGGCTGAGTGTATCACATTAATTTGCAATGTCACCCACCCATTCTCCGAGTCGAAGATGACCAGCGATAGAAGATGACACGCTCAGCCTCTGCAGTGAAATATTAAAGTCAGAGTAATCATTTGAAATCATTAACAGAGAATTCATTGACAAAACAGGGACATGATTTGTTCAGTCATTTCCCTAATCCTAAATGCAATTTTGTGCAAAATTTCAGTGTTTATCGTAGCCTCATCAGTCACTAGTTTATGTGGAAGTGCCACCACAGTTTAGCTTTTGTGAGAATAATAAATTTAGTCATTCTCATGCGATTTCTCTCTCCCCTTCCATCTTCCCTGCTCCTTTATGTTGTCCTCCTCTCCAGCCGCCTACACCATTACCCCCCACCTTGGTCCCCTTCAAGGGGAAGAGGATCAATGCTTGAAAAGCACTTAGACTTTATGAAGAGCTAAGGATCCCCACTGTGATGCTCACAGCTTTCATCTAGACTGTTAATTTATTCGCTTCAATGCCTGTCCTAACCAAATTTACATTGAGCCTGTGTTGTATACTTAAAGTACAAACCTCCAGGACAAAGCATGACACTTCAATCTCTAATATACCCAGCAACAGTCTCTCAATTGACCTTTTAAAAATCTTTATCTAGCACTGAAAGATAACACTAAATTATTCAATGTTTCATGCAAAATGTCGGCCGTTTGCAGAGGTGATTATATCAAACCTAATCCGATGCAGTTCTACTCGTAGCTGCTATTTGAAATTCTCAGGTTGAGATTGTCTCATCTGACCTGCGCCTCACTGTTAATGAAATGTAGGCGCAAAATACAGGTATATTAATTAATGAAACAAAAAAAAATTTTTTGAAGAAGTTACGTTATAAACTCATGTCTTCTAAAATGACTGTGCCTAAGATGTTTTTTTCATTTTCCAAAACACACTGGGTTAAAGAAGACACACTGCAACAGCAAATCTCCCTTCCGTAAGTTTACTGGAAGAAGGTTACCAAGGGCATTAGGAAGATGAATGATACAGTACAACTACTGGATCATGAGGACACTGCACTGTCAATTAAATTAAATTAAAAAAAAGAGGGCACTTCAGGGTTAAGTACACTTCTTTCCCTGCTATTTTTTTGAGGGAGAAAGGAAAAACATTGTTGTAGGAAAAAATCTAATTTTTCCTATTTTTTTTTTTAAACAGATATATGGACAAGAATTTATATACATGCTAAAAATTCATCAGCTGTCAAAGTCTAAATCTTTTTTGGTCGCTTTTTCCTTCAAGGTATTCAATGGACAGTTCCTAAGATTCCTCATATTTCAGTTACAACACAGTAAAGAGAATGCTTTATATCAACATTTCTGATTGTGTACTGATAAGTCAATAGTTGTAGGGACACTAGCAGAGATTGCACACTAGAATAATAATCCTGTAGTGCTTACATACAATGGATTTAAATCCTACTGAGAAAGCACAGCACTGATGGCAAATCAAAAATCACAGACCTGTAGTCTCATTAAAAGGTTATAGTGTAAACATTAACCTCAATAACCACACAACTTTTAAGTAAACCAAATGGTCAAGCCTACTAGTGCATCCAATTCCACAGGCAATTTGGACCATTAATTGCTGACAGATGAATATCCATCAGATAATGTCTAGATATAATCACACCTAATTTAGGTGAATAACCTACTTTTTATTACAGATACATGCAATCCAAACTGCAAAGCCATTTAATAAGTAAACTGTGGCTTGCTTCAACCTCTTCTCAGTGACTGGTCTAGCAAACAACCCCACAGCAAACAAATAAAACTACTCCAATAACTACATCAACAAGTAAATGCACTTAAAACCCTACAGCTCAGCCCTAGCAACATCCTAGCTCTGCACGAGGAGCCCTCTGCTAGGGCTGGCAACACACCCAAGAAACAATCGTCAGTAAGTACACATTTAACACAGTGAGGTTTCAAGCTATTGGAATGATTCTCCTTATGCCAGTCTCTTATTACACAGCAAGTGCCAGGCCATATGAAAACACTGGAATTATTTATTTTCAGCTTTGAAAATGGGATATGCTGCTTCTAAATCATCTCAGAAAAAGGGTATATGCAAGAAGTGTTTAAGTGTAAGCATGGACATCTTACTCCGAAGCTGGTCATCTACTTACTTATGTCTTCATGCTGGTAGCATCTATACAAACATCCTCAAAACACAGCAACGAGAATTCAAGGTAAAACAAGATATGCAAAATGAAAGAAAAAAAACCTATGCATGTCTTCAGAACACATATTTATAGAAAGTATTAAAGAGCTTTGCTATCAGCAATAAACCTGATAGATTTGTAACACCAAGGCACTTTCCATAAGCCCCAAAAAAACATCCGAGATGTTCAGCAAGGTATCTTTTCGATGACAGATTTCTTTTCCCCCACAGATGTGGAAGTCAAAGAAAAATCTATTTCACGAGACTTTGGTGCCCAGCAAAGATACACACTGTCCGATACATGAAGAATTCACTTATCTCAACAGCAAGGAAAGAACACTTCTGGATTAAAGGACAACGTCTACTTGAGAGAAGGACATGAACAGAATCTATGGCTGGGCTTTGTACCTTACCGCTTTTGGAACACGGCCACAAAGGCAAATTCAGATTAGACTCCAGAAAGCTAGATGCTTAAACTAATATCAGTATCATTATGTGGAAATTGAAAGCTTTACTCCTTTGCCAACAGCAACTGGATGAATCACATTCTCCTTCAGAGTACAATTTTTAATTCTAACTTCTGCCTTCATCAATATACACTATATCCTCACACTCAAATGAAGACAGCTTGGGTATCACAGTTACTGATTGCACTGTGATATCAGGCTGGTAAGCACATTTTTCTATCAGTTATTCATATCCACATGTGATTCTTCCTTCCAGGTTCCAAAAAGTAATGTCATAGATCAAAGCTGAACTATTTTCACTAGCAGTTTTCAATATCGATTAAAGGAGTATTAAAGCCTCTGCTTAAGTGGTTCCTCATATGAGACACATATAAAAGCCTCACATTTCCTCTATGTTCTTCAGCCTTTCAGCTGCTGGAGAATTCTATCCATTTACTTTCCTTAAAAGTTCTATGTCTTCATAAAAGGCATAAAAAATAAATCCATCAGATATACACAAAATATACCACATTAGAGCAAAATCAAGAAAGCTTTAGAGAGATGAAAAGTATTATGAATTTCTTTTAGCCACAAAGAGCTTTCAGCTATTTAATCTAAAACTGATAAAATTTTACATCAGTTTCACCTACTAATGAATCAGTACGGCTCTGCTTTATCTGTAAATTTTCAAAGTCAGAGAGCACCCACTTCAAAAGATCTAATTTAAGCCTGTTAATGTGAATAGTCACAGTAACTTCAACCTAATTATGTCTTCAGCAAGGCAAACAGTTACATCGTTGTAATTCAGCCGCCTGATACAACTGTAAATGTAGCACAAAAACAGCCAGTGATTTCCCAGCCCTTTTTTGACAGCACAGATCACACGCGTGCTGCGCTGTATGAATCTCCCCTCTCATTTTTCAGAGTGTGAACTATTTGCATCCCCACTTCCTCGAAGCGCTGTCCTTCCGTCCTGAAAGTAAGGAAAACTACCACCGCATAAACCAGCAAAACTCCCTCGAGCAAGCGCCAGGCCATTCCTAACAGCCTGGTGTGTCCAGTCCTTGTCCGGCTTCCCACGGTGGCAACTCAGCCTCTACAACACAACCCTGCTGGGGCACAGGGACACTTCCACGCCCTTGTTTCCATGGCTCCTGACAGACTTTATACATTTTTTTTAAATAACCCGAAGAGAGGCAGGAGCACAGCCAAGACCTAGAAGCACCAAACTGACACCAAACACGGGCACGGACGGAGCCTGACGGTGCCCGGCCCTCAGCCCGTC
>NW_010102759.1:0-1740 GCF_000699245.1 Pterocles gutturalis
AGAGAATAAAAACATCTTCATCCATGGAGAGCAGGATGTGCCCTACTTTGTGAAAGGTTAGGCTTCTTCATCATAACTTATTCTGGTGGCACTGGTGACACCATAAAGACAGCTCAGGGATGCCGTTCATGCCATCAAAGTGTCTCAGCACAGTGTGGTCTGACAATGCAAAGGGGGCCAGAAAGCCCTTGGAATAAACAGTAAGGCTATGGCTATTGCAATAAGTGAAATGGTTTTAGGATCCTTCTCTGGTACCGAGGCCAGCTGGCTTGGAATCATAGAATCATAGAATCATAGAATTTTGGGCTGGAAAGGACCTTAGAGATCATCAAGTTCCACCCCCCTGCCATGGGCAGGGACACCTCCCACCAGCCCAGGTTGCTCAAAGCCTCATCCAGCCTGGCCTTGAACCCCTCCAGGGATGGGGCATCCACAGCTTCTCTGGGCACCCTGGGCCACTGCCTCACCACCCTCACAGGGAAATGGTCCACTGCTGTTTTATTAAGCTCTTAGTTTCCAAAATACAATGCTCCATCTAAACTGTTCATCAGGAATAAGCCACACTAGCTCCATCCAGAGACATCTCCAGAAATTCTTTGGGAAAATGCATTTTAGCCCAGGCATAAGGCAAATCAAGGAGCATCATAACAACTTCACAATATCGATGATCAATTCCAGTGTCTGGGAATATCTCCTGGAACGTTGTAGACATAACCTCAAATGTTAGGAGGTGGCTAAATCCTATCTGCAAACCTGTAGCAGGGTCACAGGTTAATGTACCAGTGCCATTGTGGTCTTTGCAGTGTAAGTGTGCCTGGATAAATAGAGACAAAAGTTCAAAAAAATATACTTGGACAAAACAAGCAAGATGTGAGCATCTCAGGCCACCTGAATCACATCCAAACCTGTTCATCCTGCTGCGTCTCCGTCACTGCTCACTTCTCCCAGTCAAAGAGTAATTCCTGCACTTAGGAACAGCTGCTTGCTGTATAGTTCATGAGGGGTAAAAAAAAGTTTTTTTCTTCACTCTGGGATACTGTGGAAATAGAGAATGAGAGAAGGACAATGAATTAATACTCTTTGATCTCTTTTTCAAGTGCCTCTAACAGCTGCCAAGCTCTCCTCCTTGTTTCGGGCTCTCAGCCAACACACTGCACCTCTCCAGCCAGGAGAGAGCTGCCTCTTCTGCATATTAATGTCTTGCAGTTTCTAGATGAGCCAGGCTGTGGTGAGGAGACACCTCTAAGAATGTGTTTGTAATTTCTATTCTGCAGAAAGGGCGATGTGCCGTGCAATCCCTCGGGACATCACCTCGGTGGATCCCCTCCCAGCACAAAGGCTCAAACACAGCCTTGACACTGCAGGAAAAAAAAACAAATCTACAGCCTGCACCAAACGACAATGTATTTGCTGCTTCTAAGAGGCAAAAAAATATTCTCCAGGTGCCGCGTTTGCAACTGAAAAATAGCCCATGAGGGCAATGAAAGCACCTGATGCTTACCTCCTTCTCACCTGCCTTCTCACAAATCTGGCATTGGAGCTGCTGTTGAAAAATTTCAGGTCATTGTATTTGGTAAGGAAGCACTTTTGGTAAAAAGTAGAAATTGTCCAAGATTATATACTGTGTCAGTGGTAGATCTAGGGATCCCTGGCTTATTTCCACCACTTGGGATTTATTCCAGGTCTGATTCCTACTGAGAAGTCTACTCTTTGGAAAAGTCATGGCAGCGGGGTGGGACT
>NW_010102759.1:1771-13551 GCF_000699245.1 Pterocles gutturalis
CTTTAAGGTCCGTTCCAACCCAAACCATTCTGTGATTCTACGCGTCTATGAAATTGGCTCTGCAGTCTATCCTTCTGCTAAACAAGACCAAGCTGGGTTCATCCAAAGAGCAGATTCTCTTCTGTACTGGGTAATTTTATTTCAGGATAGAGCAGCTCCCTTCAGTTCCAAGGCATGCACAGAAGGATGATGGAGTAACACCAGCATCCCAGAATCCCACCTGAGCATCCTGCAGGACATCTCCCAGCTTTGACACACCTGCCTTGCTTTGGCTACGGACCACCACAGACACAGGTTTGTTCATTCATTTCTTCCCCACTGTTGCTGGGCACACTAAAAAGGCCACTGCTGATTTTTTTCTGCTCTGCTTGTAAAATTTGGAAGCAGCTGCAGCTTCCCCTCTCATTCAGAGGCAGACCTGAAGCTGAGGTAATTGTGCTTCTGTTGCTGAGTTTGGAAATCCTCTTTGAGCCGCAGAAATGGTTATTGCTCCTTCAGCCGGTTGTATCCGTTGTGAGGCATGGGGGCTTCATAAAGGGCAGGAATGGAAATGAGATTATTCCTGGGGCAGCTTTTACAGACAACAGGAAATGAAAGGAGAGCAGGTGCGTTTTGGGCACAAGCCCGATTCTGTGTGGAGCCCAGACTTCAGGAAGCACTTCAGTGCTTCAGTAAAATGTTTTGACATCACTAACCGTGTTAAAACTCTCTCTTCATCTGCTGTGCTAGTAAATTTATTCAACAACACCAAATGTCTACAAGTGCTGAGAGTGGTGACAGCCTGCTTAGACCCTCATCTCTGGCCCAGGCACCTCCTCCAGTATAGGAGCATGTTCACTGGTGGGACTCCATCCTTCCACGTCCCAGACCTCTTTCAGCAAATTCTTCCAGCCCATTTTGCTGCTGAAATGACCTACCGTGCTGTTGCGCTTAGCTGGTTAGCTCTCAATCCATGACAACCCCAGGGACAAGCAAAGAGGAGGTGAGAAGTCCAACTCAAGAGGTTGAGTTCCTGAAACCTGGGATTCAACTCGTCTAAGTGCACAGCTCTGAAAGACAGACATTAAGTCTACCGCCTTCATAGGCCACCTCTGGACCAGAGTAGAGATCTGCCTACCTGCCAACTCACTATAAATGTCACCAGGTCTCAGATGGGGTGGTTGAAGTTCTCCAGAAGCATCTTCCTCCCTCTGTTGACTCTAACAAGAGCTTCGAGCTCTAGCAAATTAGGTTGGGCTAGACAACAGGTTCTTTTAACAGGCATAGATGAATCCCACCCAAAATCATCAACCTGTTCCCCTTTCTCCATCCAGCCCTGGAATGCATGATTTGGTTTGCATCCCAGACTGAGGGTTCAGCCCTGTGGAAAACAGTTCAGGAAAGCAAAAGTGGTTTTATGAGCTGTTTCCAAGGCTCCTGCATCTGAGCTGTGCAGCAAGGTTTCGGGAATGGAAGCACAGGTTTCCTGAGAAGGATCTTTAATTGTTATTTAAATGTTTCTTGGGTTTGTTCTTCTGCTTGTTACTGCTGTCTACACAAAACTGCGGTTACAAAAGTAAATGAAATTAGCCATAGACACTTGATCAGTTAGAGAAATTGCTGTCATGGCTGAACTGGGTGAAACAAATCTGCGGGCAGGTCAAGAAAAGTTCAGACGGAGCGAGCCTGGCAAGTCTCACTCCTGAGGCCTCGGAAATTCAGTGCAAAGCTTATGGCCTTTCTGTAGCAATGGCAATAGTGTATTACAGGACTACATGGTTCCATACAGGGCATCTTTTTTTCCTGTAATTTCCCTATTTTAGTCTTTCCAGACCACTTATCTTTGTTGATTTTTAATCCAAACAAACAGTTCATGGAGGTCAGCTGCTGGCATGGCACTAATTGGAGCTCTGGCTGAACTTAGCAATGACGGCATTGGCACCTCAAAAGAACATTTTGGCCAAGTGGAAGCTTAACGTCTCTCAGTAGAAGCCTCATGCTTTGTTTTGATCCAAGCACGGTCACAACAGGGAACGCTGTCACACAATACTACCACCGATCTGTCCGGATAGATAGATCACGGCAGACAGACGGGTCTATCTGGTGTGACTCACCTGAGAGCTCTCCATCCAAGTCCATGTTCCTCCTCTCAAACACTCCGTGTTAATGGAAAACTAGTCTGTGTAGGCAACAGTGCGATTCAACCCACCTTGGTCAATCTACGTGGTGCTATAATGTCATCTGTGGGCTTCCTGGCTTGGATGCACCCACAATCCCAACATCTCTTCATGAACCCTGTCTTGTAGGGTTGTACCTTGCCATGCCCTAAATTTTTCTCCTCTTCAATGGGCAAGAGAACATTCTCTCTGCTACTGTCCTCAGATAGTGAGAACTCTCATCTAGCTCAATTAGCAGAAGCCAACAGGTGTTAAATTTAGCACTGACATTTCTTTTTCTATTTATAGTTTCATTCACTGAATTAACGGCACTCACTTTTTCCTTGGTGATTAGTGAGTTCTCAGCAAGAGATGACATATAAAAGTGCCCACTCAAAAAAAAAAAAATAGCCTAAAACCTCCTTTGATATTTTTTACTCCAATATTTATAATAATGAATCAAGCATCCAGCTGTAAGCCTGGTAGCTAAGCCACACAAGGGCATTCAGATTGCTGGCCTGCAGGTTTTAGACTGGGCTCAAGCTTTTAGCCTCACATAGTGTGAGAGCTTTACCCACAGGGACACTGCCTAGCAGCCTTCATGGGTGTATTTTTACATGGACCTCAAGACAGCAGATGGTTTCCCAGTCTGTGAAATTAATCAGGTTGTGCAAGAATGGGAGATAATTGAAAATCTACTCTATGGAATTCAAAAGGTCTATGTTGGCTTGTGAGGTTGTACGTGTTGCCATCAGCAGATGAACAAGTGCTTTTACAAAGACTTTCTTCACAGAATTTGGAGACAGTTTCTACAGCAAAACACCATACCCTTCAGGTAACAACGTTAATTTTGAATGAGGCAGTTAAAACACCTCTGCCTGCAATGGCTTTGGGGTTTTCCAGCATCTGGCTATATCCATCAGGGTTTAAGCATCATCTGGGCATTTATTTTGATGACCTCAGCTTAAGGATAATTTAACCAACCTGATCTGTTGGGAACGTGCTCTACATCATTTTCCAAGGAACTCATTAGCATTTCCCTCCTTTATGAGGTAGAGAAATTGAGTCATAAAGAAGCGGCACAACTAGTTAAAGGTTACCTGGTAGTCAAAGGCAGGAACTGCACTTTCTGCACCCTAGCCTGACCATAGCAGCCACCAGGCAGTAACTTCTCTAGTTATAAGGCAGAAATGGTCTAGGAGGAATGCCTGATGATTCTCTCCATTGGCCTCATTAGGATTTGGATCAAATATAGAGGCTAAACTTTCAACGGTCCCCTATGAAGCTATGCTCTTAAATGATTCATATAAATGAGGTGAGTACATTAAATTTGCAATGCTGCAGGCATCAATATGCAAGTGTTGGAAACAGCTCTTTATTCAAGCAACCTGGGCAAAACCCTGATTCTCCTATTAAAAAAAAAAAAAATGCTAAAAGAGCTGGGATAAAGAGAATTCTTTAAAATACACATCTAATGAAAGGCGGAATAATTTTGAATGTATCCGTGCCCTCTATTATTCACTGGAAAAGGTCTCATCTTTTGTGCATTTGTAAATAGACTCGAGTCCATGATTATGCATTGTCATGACTATTTTGTGATGAAATCATCAATCTGAGCTGCTCTGGAATTAAGCTGAATTGTGCAAGTGACTTTTTTGTCAGAGAAAAAAGTGTAGAGCAAGTTCTTGCTTCTTGTACTCAGGGAATCAGCCATGTTAAAAAAACAAAATCCACTGAGTTAATCCACTGATGGTTTGACAGCCCAGCATCCCAAGCCTTGGAAAGCCTTGAAGTATCTTAATTCAAACGTTAATCTCACCTGTAGGCAGCGTTGTTATCGACACGATTGCCGCTTTTGAGAAACAGACGTAGTTCAGCTGTCCACACAGAAGTGTCTGGTGCCATTGGCGATGCTTCAGATTATCTCACCAGGCTCCAAATATTGCTCTGGAAGGACACAGGTCTCGCCTCTGCATCACAACTTCCATCCTCTATGGATGCTTTGGTTGGCTCCAGACACTTGTTCTGAAGGTCTCAAAGAAGACGAGAAAACAGATCTCTCTTTCTCATAATTTACAGAAGGAATGACTAATGATGTAATTTGGCAATTACATTAACTGTTGACCCTGAAAGTGGTAGGTATTAACAGCAGCTCTCTCCAGATCGTGTTCTGTGCTGTTACTAGAAGAAAATCCTTCTTTCTTCACAAGTTACAAAGATAAACTCTCCAGAACATGTTGGAGAAGTCTGACCTGAGAAAAAAACCAGGAGAAACTCTCCATCAACATCTTTACTGGAAACCACACACTAGCACAGGCTCACCCACAGACTGTTACACCCTTACAAAGGCTGTTGTTATGGTTTTGGCCCCGGGCAACTTGCCAGGCAGCACTCCCCCAGTCATTGTCCAGGCACCGTTAGGAGTCACCGTGGGTCAGGGACCATTTGGTGGTTCACTAAGGGACGTCCCTTGTGCCCATCGTTAAAATGAACATATTCCACGCCTCACCAAGGGCTACGTCCATGTTGGCATCATGGCTAAAAACCCGTTCCAGCCCCAATTATAAATACAGCCAGTGATGTCGGCAAAATTATATTTTGAGGTCTAGAGTCCCTTCAGTCTGGAGACTCCAGGGAATACAAAACGTCAAAAAAAGGATTTGCATATACCTCTGGCAAGCCAGGCAGACCTGCCTGGACAGGCAAAAACCCCACAGATTTTCTTTCCCTCTTAATTTCAACAGCAGGAAAAAGCAAGTTTATATCTTCAAATAGAAGTTTCTAGCACCTAAAGCAAAATATGCTGCTTTCCCACATAAATGCAGTAGCACAAGTCAAAGAGGGGAAAAATACTTATATTTCATAAGTATATAGAATAATATGAAGTTCTATTTATGCAGTAGCTTCTCATCAGCTGCAGCCCACAGCCTCTCATAACACTTATTAATGGAGCTCCGAGAGCATTACATTCTCAGCTTGCGCATAATTTGGGCAGAAAAAAATCTAGTTTCAGGATAAAACAAATTCTATTATTTAAAAAAAAACTAAAGGTAATCAGCAGTGTTTGGAGGTAAATAACGCTTTCAGCTTCAAATGTTTTCCTTAAGGGATTCTTTAGGAAAGGGCTTTTTGCTTAAATGGTGCTGTTAAAATTCAAAATTCCGTTCAAATCAAAAAGCTGAAAGATTTAATTCTGAAAAGCAGGAAAAGGGGCAATTTAAGTGCTTTTCAAAATTGCTGTTTGTCTGATTTCTACACAAATAAATTGACATTACCCACAATTATCATTCTGGTACCTCTAAATCTGAACATCTCTCCTGGGAAAATGTTTTAGCCATCAAATGTTGCCCAGTTTGCTAACCATACAGCATCCAGAGCCACAGGAGAAGCTTTTCTGAGCAAACAGGATAATTCAGAACTGGAAATGGAGCACAAATATACTTCAGAGAAATATAGAGTGGTATCACTAAAATCTTGACATTTCCACAACGTGGTGTTTGCAATATTGTCTCCGTTTAGCAGAGAGAATTTCAAAGCTGCTGTAGAGGTTACAGCAGGCAGAATTCCATGTCAAGACTCTAGTGGTCCTTAGTGTAATTACCTGAGTGTGAACTCAGCCAAATGGCCATTATCCTTCTGAGAAATGCCTTTTTCATTTTAATGGCCATTAGACATCAAAGCTCTGAACTGATGGCTGGTCTGAGAGGCAGCACTTCTCCCAGTCTGCGCTCCCTTGCGCTGTGTTGGATCTTTTTTTGATCACTTCAGGGTGGTCACCTATTAATTAAAACATCCCTTGCAAATATGGACCTACCAGCTCCTCCATCATGGACCCAGGCTGGACAGAAATCCTGGGTAGATGACCCTTCAGCACATGTATGTTGTGTCTATACGATACGCATGGTAAATCCCGTGATTCATAGGATGGTTTGGGTTGGAAAGGACCTTAAAGGACCTAAAGGTCATTGAGTTTCAACCCCCTGCCATGGGCAGGGAAACCTCCCACCAGCCCAGGTTGCCCAAAGCCTCATCCAGCCTGGCCTTGAACCCCTCCAGGGATGGGGCATCCACAGCTTCTCTGGGCAACCTGGGCCACTGCCTCCCCATCCGCACAGGAAAACATTTCTTCCTAATATCTCATCTAAATCTCCTCTCTTTCAGCTTAAAACCGTTCCCCCTCGTCCTGTCCCTGCACCCCCTGATCCAGAGCCCCCCATCTCTCCTGTAGCCCCCTTTCAGCACTGGAAGGGGCTGGAACGTCTCCCCGGAGCCTTCTCTTCTCCAAGCTGAGCACCCCCAACTCTCTCAGCCTGTCCTCGGATGGGAGGTGGTCCAGCCCTCTGACCATCTTCGTATCTCCTCTGTCCCTGCTCCTACCCTCCAGGCTGCCAGACCAGCTGTGCATGGCACTGACACTGACATTATAGGAACTTCCAGACGTTGGCTCTTCCCAGCACTAGTTCCTCAAGCCTGGGGTTACAAGCCATTCCCTAGCTAGTGCAAATCAGCGAGACAGTGAGGATTTCTACCACTGCTACTGTTCTGGTCCAGAAAAGGTTAAATAGCTTCTTCGCTGATGGTGAGAGCAGCTTAGTCTATTCACTGCAGATTGATTGTTTCTTTAATTATATGCTGTCACTCCAAACTTCACAGATTTTCCAGATATATTTCTTTCTTTTTATATGTGTAGATAGATAGATAGATAGATACAATTTTTTTTAAGTTCAGCATCAAACTGTGGGCAGAAATGACCCTAGTCACACTTAAAAATAAAACTACTGCAAGCTCCTGAAATACTTGCTTCAACATATCCCCCTCTTCCCACCTCCTTCTCATCCCCCTCCTAAGTTACAAAGGAAATACTAATTAGCTTCCAGCATCAGCCATGTCTTTATTAGATGCTGCTCTCAGCTGACAGATACCGTGCAGTAATTGGGTCAAATGCACAGATGCTCGGAATAACCAACGCATTGTGGTTTTGCCTGCAGCTCTGTTGGAGGAAGAGTGGAGAATTCCACACTAAAGGAGGACCAAGCACAGTTACGTGCAGCTCGACTGCTTTAAGGATGCTTGAGCTTTTTACTCACATTAAAGATTTATGAGGATTTTTACAAAAGCTTCCAATATCTGACTGCTGGTAGAAAAATAATTTAGCCCTTATAGAAAAAAAACCATCAGGCTGAAGGATCACAAATACGTTATTAACTTCATATGAGTAGCATCCTTTTCCTCTGCCACACGCGTCCACTCTTCACACCCTTCATCTTCCCCAAACCTGAAATTCAGTAAACATACAGTGGCATCATTAAGATCTTCACATTTCTGCAGTCAGGTATTTGCAGTGTTGCCTCTACTTTAGCACAGAGACCATCAAAACAACCCCAGCAAACCTAACCAGTACTGGCAGCTCATGTCGACAACGTGCTGGGCTGCAGCGTGAGCACTTCCACAGTCTGAAGGACGTGAATCATCTCACCTGCTAGGAGCTGTGGTTGAGCCCTGAAACTGGTTAATTACACTGGGGCAAGCTGGGAAGGGTGCAGCAGCATGAAAAGCCAGATCCTGAGCTAATACAGCTCTGCACACACCAGTGTCACAGTGGTATGTATCAGAGCAGCTCCAGGGAAGATGCATCTTCACTGGTTTAAACTGGATGTATTTCCTCTGCAAGCAAATCTCCTTGTTAGTGAGAATCAGTGCCTGCACCTGGTGTTGTCCTGCCGAAGCCTGTGGAGTTGTGCTAGTTTCTGTCTGCAGGTGTTTGGATATGAATTTTCAGAGTTGGAGCATTTTCAGATTGGGATGATGGACATTTCTGTTGACAATATGGCTAGTCACACGATGCTGACACTTTTCCTTCTTTCCAGATACAAGGATCCATGAGAAGTCAGCTAAAAATCCTACATGGTGCTCCCCCACTAACGTTAACTCTCTCCTCACCTACACAGAGAGCACCTATTTGTTACGTTAGCTTCTAACTTAACTTGCAACAGCAGCGACCAGGACCAGGGACCAGGCAAGGGGCCACCACTGGAAGCACGAGGCATCATCCTCGTTGTGGGTCGGTGTAGAGTCAGCTCACATCCAACGTGTGAGACTGGACAGGCCTGCAGGGATCGGCACAGATCAGCAATGGGCATCAGAGAGCCTTGTTAGACAGCACTGCTGGCTGGAGCAGAAAGGACCAGAAAGCTTCATCTTGCAGGAGAAAAGAGAGGAAACCTGGGATTAGATGTACCAGCCCTCATGAGAGATGTTCACAGCTCTTCAGAACAGTTTTCTTCTGCTGGACCAGTGCCCTGGGGCTCACGGCCAGGCTCTGGATGGACCCTCTCTATCTTCTTTGCAACAGCGTGGTCAAAGCTGATGGTACGAGGTCAGGCAGAGCCTCAGCAAGGTTTGGTGTATGGCTGTACCCATCCCACCTGAGCTCCTTGTAGCCACCTTCAACACTGACCTACAGCAGCTGTTAAAGGCTAATGGGACCTGGATGGATTTGGCACCTTCCCCAGTGAGTCACCTTGAGCAGAAGCCTCTTCTCCACACCACATGCCTGCAAAGACTGCAGCTCGACTGCTGCCGAGCAATCCCACCCCCAATGCCATCCACCTCGCCTAGGTAAAAAGCAGGGTTGAGATGAATACAGCAGAATATTGCCCCTCTCTTGTCCAGACGTTTCAGGTGCTGACAAAAAGTGGGACAGCTACAGGCACGTTATCTGCGTGCCTAACTTCTGCTGTCAGGCTGCGAAGAAATATCAAAAAGGCAGTTCCTAGTGCTGCTAATTTCCCAGGAAAATGAGGTGGATCTATTTCTCTGTTATGGCTGTGGGTGCCTGGGGACACCATCTGCAGCACAGAAATACCCCGTGTGCCACCAGATACTGCTGCTTTTGCCCAAAGCGGGTGCCTGGACCTACCCACTGCAGTCACACATATTTTGCCATTTTTTTGAGAACATGACTCTGGAGAAAAAAGCATAAGATGTTGCTTTCTGCATATTAATAAGCACACAATATATATGCATATAATATGCATATAATTCTCTATATTGGACATGCAGCAGTCTCTAAGAAACCAAAACACTTTGAATATAGAGTTGTGTGTTCTTACACGCTTCACCATTTATTACCTGTCACAGCCAGGGCAGCAGCCCCAATTTTTTAGGGACGAGGTAAAAGGCAAGCCTGAGTTTGTGACTGCTTTTACAAAATGTTCTTAAATCCCCAAATTCCCCAGGGCACCTCCCAGTGCTTATTTCGCCAAGGGCTCACTTGATTAAAGGTAAAGGAGTATCCCATCAGACACGTAAAATCAAAGATCACGTGCAGTACAGCAGCACATGCACAGACGTGGGGGAGGAAAAGGGATCTGTGACAAAGGGAGTTCACTTATTTTCTTTTTTTTTTTCTTTTTTTTTTCTTTTTTTTTTGGTGTGTGTGTATTTATCTGTTTCTTCCAGATCATGATAAATATAAAAAAAAAAAAAAAAAAAAAGGGGAAAAAAAAGTCTTTGCTTTTTTTTCTTAAAAATAAAATGTCTTGATAGCATCTCCCAACTAAACCTCTTTGGAAATCTACAGCATTTATTGCTGTGGGGAGGGCTCTTACAAGCCCTGCAATCCCTGACAAAGCAGAGGAATGGAAATGCTCCAAGTGCCGTATAGCCTGTGATTAATCTGAAAGAAGAACATCAATAAAACATGATCTGCTTCTCTTCAGCTGATAGAGACTCATAAATAATAAAGCTTTAAGATACAGAGTCCAAAGTGGAAAGACTTTTTCAGTGTCAGAAACAGTAGGAGAAAAATCCCTGAATATAATGTGGGAGAAATTAATTTAGAAGCTCCTGGGTTTTGTTCAGGGCTCTGCTTCCCTTCACACCCATCCCACCACAACCTGCCACCTGCACAAAGCATTAACCACCCAGCCTTGAGCATCACCTGGGGTACCAGTGCCCCCCTGGGAAGAAGAAAGGGGGGTTGGAACTCCATGATCTTTAAGGTCCCTTCCAACCCAAACCTCTCCATGGTTCGATGGTTCTATGAAGTCCCCACCACATCTGGCAGTCCATGGATATAACCAGTACATGGACCATTGAGGTCTTCAATTTCTGCCCCACTTCTTCCAGCATGGCCTCTTTCTACAAACCAACTGGATTCTAATTTTCCTCACTGCAATGAAGGGAAAAATTAAAACCTGGAGAAATATAGAATTGGCTTCATGCTGCCTGTAAAGAGGACGTCTCACAAGGCTATGCTCTCCTCCCAAACCAGCATGGAGTCCATTAATATTGGAAGTATATTTATTGCTACAGCATAGCTTCAGACACAGCAACTTAGCAGAGCATGAATCAACATAAGAGATAACAGACATCCTCCCTTGACTTTAATCACACCAGCAGAAGATGGTCTGCAAAGGGTAAAACACTGAGGAGTGAAAACTGAGGCAGGGAGTTTCCTTGAGCGTAGATCAGAAAGTGGAATCAAATAAATGACTGACAGCTTAACTTACACTAAACAAGATAACTTGATGCTATAGAGTTATATGGATGTACTTTACAGAGGTGAAGGTTGCTTAGTGTGTAACATCCATTTGTCTTCAGTAGATTAATGTCAGTTTATATTTGTGATAATACAAGAGATGCCATCGCTGTGGCATGGAGCCTGTGTCCACGCTTCAATTCCCACCTGTGAAGACCCCAGTTCTTTGGAAACTTAGTCTCTGAATTTGAGTAAATTCAAGATGATTTCTCCTCTTCTGACTCTAAATGATCTTCAAAGAAAGATTTGAATCTAAATTTCTATTTTTAATCTAAAGCTTTATTTCCTTTGGCATCTATTTGCATTTATTTGGTGCTTTTTTTCTTCTCTCCTACTACACATAGAAATTTCACAAGCGGCGTAATACTGCCACGTAGGAATTCTTTGTGCCTTATTGGAATTACACTTTATTTACTAATTAGGATATGTTTAACATTCTAAGCAAACATTCCTTTCTTTCCTATTTGTTTGAGAGACTATTTTCTCTGGGGAGCTGCTTGAACTCTCTGTGTTGCTGTATCAAGTCTAGGGGGTATGGCAAGATCCAGAAGCCTTAAAAATCCACCACTGCTGCTGCCGCTTCCCTGGTGTTTCCAACAGTGATGGTTGGACTGGGGCTGCAGCTTCGCTATCTCTTCAAGCACATTGCTGTGCAGTCTGCAGTCAGCCACTTAGATCAGTTTAGAGCCGTGGAGAAGATGTCACGTCACCTTAGACTATCTCGTGAGACCCACCTGCAGTACTGTGTTCAGCTCTGGGGCCCCCAACATAAAAATGACACAGAACTGTTGGAGTGGGTCCAGAGGAGGCCACGAAGATGATCAGGGGGCTGGACCACCTCCCATCCAAGGACAGGCTGAGAGTTGGGGGTGTGCAGCCTGGAGAAGAGAAGGCTCCGGGGAGACCTTCCAGTGCTGAAAGGGGGCTACAGGAGAGATGGGGGGGCTCTGGATCAGGGGGTGTAATGACAGAAGGAGGGGTAATGGTTTTAAGATGAAAGAGGGGAGATTTAAATGAGATATTAGGAAGAAATGTTTTCCTGTGCGGGTGCTGAGGCAGTGGCCCAGGTTGCCCAGAGAAGCTGTGGATGCCCCATCCCTGGA